>NC_061523.1:25727500-25907553 GCF_022379125.1 Scophthalmus maximus | reverse complement strand
TTATTCTTATTCAGCATCGTTCACTCATTTTACACCCTGTTCCCATATGCGAAAACGGATGAAAATTGGCACACACGTCAGAAACTGCTCCCGCTACTCAGGCCTAGAGGCCCGGCACTGGGTGTGGCCCAGGGGCTTCACAGCGCCCCCTGGAAAAATCAGCAGGTATAGGAAAAAAAAATTTGGCATATCCTACATAATTGAAATTTGGGAGGCAGATACATCTTGTCGGACCTGACAAAAAACCTCTTGGCAAAATTTCCTATGACCAACAGGAAGTCGGCCATTTTGTTTCAAAATCCATATTTCACATGCCATATTTTAATGAACTACTACTACAAATTTCACATGAGCTACTTCAAATTTGTCGTGTGTCATCTAAAGACCCATGGGATGAAACGATATCAAAAGCTTGAGTGTACGTCAGAGGCCCATGCTGTGACGGCGTGGCGAAAATGTGGCGAATTTCGATCCCTCGCCATGAACAGGAAGTTGCTCCAAATCAAAGGTACATGGTCTAATCTGATCCAAACTTCTCAGGCATGATAACAGTCAGGCCCTAAACACATCTACATGTCAATATTAGACATAAGTCATAGCGCCACCTAATGGTGATAGGAAGTTTGAAATTGTACTTTTACGTCCTCTGCCTCACAGGTTCACTGGAGCAACCTCAAATTTGGTCAGCTTAGTTGTGAGACATGGCTGATATTGTACTGTGAAATTTTTGACCATGTGTCAAACGCTGTTGCCATGGTGACGCCCTGTTCGCCATCAGATACGGACACATGTTTGAGGCACTTGGGATGATTTGTATGTCACCAAACTTGGCAGACATGTTCAGAGTGGCAAGTCGATATGTCCGATATGTGTCTTTTGTCCAATTGTGTCAAAATGGCTCCATAGCGCCCCCTACAACATTTCAAAGTCATGGCCCCCGCCTTTAAATTTGACGTAGATGTACGAAATTCGGTCGGCTAATGTATCTTCCTCCGACCTACAAAAAAGCCTCTTGGAGCCATTAGCTCCGCCCAACCGGAAGTCAGCCATTTTAGATTTTATATGACTAAACATGGAAAATCAAAGGTGTCGTACTTTTACCACCTCCTCCTTGGCCGTTAATCAAAACCACCTCAAACTTGGGCGAAGCGTAGATGAGATCTTCCCGATCAAACGACCTATAGGCTTTTATAGTCTACGACGAAAGGTGCGGGCGCAGTGGAGCGCGATTCGCCATGAAACGTGAGCTGTTTTTTCACTGTGTCGGGGATGCTTCTAAAGGCACGAAACACAGCACACACATTACAATCGAGGACAAGTTCGATCGGATATGAGTTTTAGTTCGGCCGTTGCAAAACAGCTCCTTAGCGCTCCTTACAATACAAAAAAACCAAGCCACCCGGGCATATGAAATGTCACCAGCGAACGAATCTTCAGGCCGAAGTCTGTCGGTGCCACGAACTGAACCCACCAGGAAGACAACATTTTCAAAGTGAGGACACGGGGAAGAGAAATCGGCGCGTCCCGACCGGCCGTCGCGAGACTCGGCGGACGCGTCGAGAGCGGCGACCCGCTCGTCCCCGACGGCGAGAGTGCGAGGGCCCGATCATCGCTGCTTGCAGCTTTAATTATTAGGGCCCGAGCACGAGGTGCGCGGACCTGGGGCATTGCATGCACCAGGGCCGCATGCACCGAGGTGCAAGGCCCTATTGTTTCCGTAAGGATTATTATTATTATTAGGGCCCGAGCACGAGGTGCGCGGACCTGGGGCATTGCATGCACCAGGGCCGCATGCACCGAGGTGCAAGGCCCTATTGTTTCCGTAAGGATTATTAGGGCCCGAGCACGAGGTGCGCGGACCTGGGGCATTGCATGCACCAGGGCCGCATGCACCGAGGTGCAAGGCCCTATTGTTTCCGTAAGGATTATTATTATTATTCTTATTCAGCATCGTTCACTCATTTTACACCCTGTTCCCATATGCGAAAACGGATGAAAATTGGCACACACGTCAGAAACTGCTCCCGCTACTCAGGCCTAGAGGCCCGGCACTGGGTGTGGCCCAGGGGCTCCACAGCGCCCCCTGGAAAAATCAGCAGGTATAGGAAAAAAAAATTTGGAGTATCCTACATAAATGAAATTTGGGTGGCAGATACATCTTGTCGGACCTGACAAAAAACCTCTTGGCAAAATTTCCTATGACCAACAGGAAGTCGGCCATTTTGTGTCAAAATCCATATTTCACGTGCCATATTTTAATGAACTACTACTACAAATTTCACATGAGCTACTTCAAATTTGTCGTGTGTCATCTAAAGACCCATGGGATGAAACGATATCAAAAGCTTGAGTGTACGTCAGAGGCCCATGCTGTGACGGCGTGGCGAAAATGTGGCGAATTTCGATCCCTCGCCATGAAAATGGAAGTCGCTCGTAATCGAAGGTACATGCTCCGATCGGACCCAAACTTCTCAGGCATGATAACAGTCTCACCCTGAACAGATTACCATGTCAATATTGGACATAGGTCATAGCACCACCTACTGGCAACAGGAAGTAACATGTGTCTACACTTTTACGCCCTCTGTCTTATAGGTTGACCACATCATCGTCAAATTTGGTCAGCTAAGTTGTAAGAAGTTGCTAACGTGGTACTATGAAATTTGTGACCATATGTCAAACGCTGTCGCCATGGTGACGCCTTGTTCGCCATAAAATACGAATACATATTTGAGGCACTTATGATGCTTTGTGTCTCACGAAACTTGGCAGACATGTTCAGAGTGGCAAGACAATATGTCCGATATGTGTCTTTTGTCCAATTGTGTCAAAATGGCTCCATAGCGCCCCCTACAAAACTTAAAAGTCAATTATCCCACCTTTAAATTTGACGTAGAAGAACCAAATTCGGTGGGCTCATGTACCTCCCGACGACCTACCAAAAAGCCTCTTGGAGCAATTAGCTCCGCCCAACCGGAAGTCCGCCATTTTGATTTTACCTTGGCGTAAGGGGCGAACGGAAGGCCTCGTACTTTCGCGAACTCCTCCTAGGCGGTTCATGGGATCCGCCTCAAACTTGGGCAACGCGTAGAGGAGGCCTTCCAGATCAAACGATATCAAAAGATTTTGTCTAAATCGAAAGGCGTGGCCGCGGTGAAGCGTGATTCGCCATGAACAGGAAGTTGCTCCAAATCAAAGGTACATGGTCTAATCTGATCCAAACTTCTCAGGCATGATAACAGTCCCGCCCTGAAAACATCTTCATGTCAATATTGGACATAAGTCATAGCGCCACCTAATGGTGATAGGAAGTTTGAAATTCTTCTTTTATGTCCTCTGCCTCGCAGGTTCACTGGAGCAACCTCAAATTTGGTCAGCTTAGTTGTGAGACATGGCTAATACGATATTTTGAAAATTTTGACCATGTGTCAAACGCTGTTGCCATGGTGACGCCCTGTTCGCCATCAAATACGTTACATATTTGAGGCACTTATGATAATTTGTTTGTCACGAAACTTGGCAGACATGTTCAGAGTGGCAAGACAATATGTCCGATATGTGTCTTTTGTCCAATTGTGTCAAAATGGCTCCATAGCGCCCCCTACAAAACTTAAAAGTCAATTATCGCACCTTTAAATTTGACATAGAAGAACTAAATTCGGTCGGCTCATGTATCTCTCGACGGCCTACCAAAAAGCCTCTTGGAGCAATTAGCTCCGCCCAACCGGAAGTCAGCCATTTCGGATTTTACCTTGGTGTAAGCAGTGAACGGAAGGTGACGTACTTTGACGAACTCCTCCTAGGCGGTTATTCGGATCCGCCTCAAACTTTAGCAACGCGTAGAGGAGGCCTTCCGGATCAAACGATATCAAAAGATTTACTCCACATCGAAAGGCGTGGCCGCGGTGAGGCGTGATTCACCATGAACAGGAAGTTGCTCCAAATCAAAGCTACATGGTCTAATCTGATCCAAACTTCTCAGGCGTGATAACAGTCCCACCCTAAACACATCTACATGTCAATATTGGACATAAGTCATAGCGCCACCTAATGGTGATAGGAAGTTTGAAATTCTTCTTTTACGTCCTCTGCCTCGCAGGTTCACTGGAGAAACCTCAAATTTGGTCAGCTTAGTTGTGAGACATGGCTGATATTGTACTGTGAAATTTTTGACCATATGTCAAACGCTGTTGCCATGGTGACGCCCTGTTCGCCATCAAATACATTACATATTTGAGGCACTTATGATGCTTTGTTTCTCATGAAACTTGGCAGACATGTTCAGAGTGGCAAGACAATATGTCTGATATGTGTCTTTTGTCCAATTGTGTCAAAATGGCTCCATAGCGCCCCCTACAACATTTCAAAGTCAATTCTAACGCCTTTAAATTTGACTTAGAAGAACCAAATTCGGTCGGCTCATGTTCCTCCCGACGACCTACCAAAAAGCCTCTTGGAGCAATTAGCTCCGCCCAACCGGAAGTCAGCCATTTTGGATTTTACCTTGGGGTAAGCAGTGAACGAAAGGCGACGCACATTGACGAACTCCTCCTACGGGACACGGGTAAGGGAATTTTCCACTTCGTGGCTGAGAATGAATGGGCATTTTCCTGCCATTGGTCAAAGGTCGTCACAATGGACTTGCGTCCCTGTTAGGGTGTCATATGGCTGTGACTAAGATCACGAATTGGACGCAAAGTGTGCTGAAGCCACTGCGCCTGTCGGTGGCGCTATCACTCCTTTCTGGGCTGGGGGGGGGGGGCCCCGGGTATTGCCGTTGGACACAGGGGCCCCTACCACTTCCCTAACTCGTACACCTGTCCAACTGATGGACCTTTTTGTCCACTTCATTCACTTTGTAAATTTTTGGGTGTCCGCTTCGTGGTACATTTGTCGACATCGCAGAACTTGTCATGGTAGTACAGTACGGTACAGTAAATATGTCCAATCGGAGGAATATTTGTCCACTCTGGGTAAATGGCCCCCTTTTGCCCAAAACTCGCTTGCCGACTCTGGGGCGGGGTACCAGGGGCCCCCGGGGCCCCCGGGGGCCAAAAGTCCAATTAGCCCAGAAGTCACTTGCCGACATCGGGGGGGAGAGGCCTGAGGGGGGCCCGGGAGTACCAGGGGCCCCCGGGGGCCAAAAGTCCAATTAGCCCAGAACTCACTTGCCGACATCGGGGGGAGAGGCCTGAGGGGGGCCCGGGAGTACCAGGGGCCCCCGGGGGCCAAAAGTCCAATTAGCCCAGAACTCACTTGCCGACATCGGGGGGAGAGGCCTGAGGGGGGCCCGGGAGTACCAGGGGCCCCCGGGGGCCAAAAGTCCAATTAGCCCAGAACTCACTTGCCGACATCGGGGGGAGAGGCCTGAGGGGGGCCCGGGAGTACCAGGGGCCCCCGGGGGCCAAAAGTCCAATTAGCCCAGAACTCACTTGCCGACACCGGGGGCTTGGGCACAAGGGGCCTCCGGGGGCCCCCGGGGGCCAAGAGTCCAATCGGCCCAAAACTCACTTGCCGACTTTGGGAGGAGGGCCCGAGGGGTGCCGGGGGGTACCCCAGGGGTACCAGGGGCCCCCAGGGGGTACCTGGGGGCCCCTGGGGTAGGTTGCACTTCCACCGAGTGGACATGTTCCCCCCACTGAGGAGGACTGTGCTGGCCGGGTGGAAAAGACCACCTTGCCTTTGTCCAGTTGGAATACCCTGACCTCAGCTCTAAGGTATTTTGAAGTGTACGTACACTTCGCCGCCTATTTTTAGGACCCCCGGGGAGCCGGGCAAGGGGGGGTTGGGGACGTCCACTCCGCGACATGGGCCGCTTCTTGCCACTGGACGGTTTCCGGAGCCCGCTTCCCTAGGGTGGGGAAGAGAAATCGGCGCGTCCCGACCGGCCGTCGCGAGACCCGGCGGACGCGTGGAGAGCGGCTGCCGGCGCGTCCCCGACGGCAAGAGTGCGAGGGCCCGATCATCGCTGCTCGCAGCTTTAATTATTATTATTCTTATTCAGCATCGTTCACTCATTTTACACCCTGTTCCCATATGCGAAAACGGATGAAAATTGGCACACACGTCAGAAACTGCTCCCGCTACTCAGGCCTAGAGGCCCGGCACTGGGTGTGGCCCAGGGGCTTCACAGCGCCCCCTGGAAAAATCAGCAGGTATAGGAAAAAAAAATTTGGAGTATCCTACATAAATGAAATTTGGGAGGCAGATACATCTTGTCGGACCTGACAAAAAACCTCTTGGCAAAATTTCCTATGACCAACAGGAAGTCGGCCATTTTGTGTCAAAATCCATATTTCACGTGCCATATTTTAATGAACTACTACTACAAATTTCACATGAGCTACTTCAAATTTGTCGTGTGTCATCTAAAGACCCATGGGATGAAACGATATCAAAAGCTTGAGTGTACGTCAGAGCCCCCCGCTGTGACGGCGTGGCGAAAATGTGGCGAATTTCGATCCCTCGCCATGAAAATGGAAGTCGCTCGTAATCGAAGGTACATGCTCCGATCGGACCCAAACTTCTCAGGCATGATAACAGTCTCGCCCTGAACAGATTACCATGTCAATATTGGACATAGGTCATAGCGCCACCTACTGGCAACAGGAAGTAACATGTGTCTACACTTTTACGCCCTCTGTCTTATAGGTTGACCACATCATCGTCAAATTTGGTCAGCTAAGTTGTAAGAAGTTGCTAACGTGGTACTATGAAATTTGTGACCATATGTCAAACGCTGTCGCCATGGTGACGCCTTGTTCGCCATAAAATACGAATACATATTTGAGGCACTTATGATGCTTTGTGTCTCACGAAACTTGGCAGACATGTTCAGAGTGGCAAGACAATATGTCCGATATGTGTCTTTTGTCCAATTGTGTCAAAATGGCTCCATAGCGCCCCCTACAAAACTT
The DNA here is from genome assembly GCF_022379125.1 of Scophthalmus maximus. Taxonomy (NCBI): domain Eukaryota; kingdom Metazoa; phylum Chordata; class Actinopteri; order Pleuronectiformes; family Scophthalmidae; genus Scophthalmus; species Scophthalmus maximus. The sequence goes on along the minus strand of NC_061523.1, from coordinate 25,900,636 downwards.
AAAAGTCAATTATCCCACCTTTAAATTTGACGTAGAAGAACAAAATTCGGTGGGCTCATGTACCTCCCGACGACCTACGAAAAAGCCTCTTGGAGCAATTAGCTCCGCCCAACCGGAAGTCCGCCATTTTGGTTTTACCTTGGCGTAAGGGGCGAACGGAAGGCCTCGTACTTTCGCGAACTCCTCCTAGGCGGTTCATGGGATCCGCCTCAAACTTGGGCAACGCGTAGAGGAGGCCTTCCGGATCAAACGATATCAAAAGATTTTGTCTAAATCGAAAGGCGTGGCCGCGGTGAAGCGTGATTCGCCATGAACAGGAAGTTGCTCCAAATCAAAGGTACATGGTCTAATCTGATCCAAACTTCTCAGGCATGATAACAGTCCCGCCCTGAAAACATCTTCATGTCAATATTGGACATAAGTCATAGCGCCACCTAATGGTGATAGGAAGTTTGAAATTCTTCTTTTATGTCCTCTGCCTCGCAGGTTCACTGGAGCAACCTCAAATTTGGTCAGCTTAGTTGTGAGACATGGCTGATATGATACTTTGAAAATTTTGACCATGTGTCAAACGCTGTTGCCATGGTGACGCCCTGTTCGCCATCAAATACGTTACATATTTGAGGCACTTATGATAATTTGTTTGTCACGAAACTTGGCAGACATGTTCAGAGTGGCAAGACAATATGTCCGATATGTGTCTTTTGTCCAATTGTGTCAAAATGGCTCCATAGCGCCCCCTACAACACTTAAAAGTCAAATATCGCACCTTTAAATTTGACGTAGAAGAACTAAATTCGGTGGGCTCATGTACCTCCCGACGACCTACGAAAAAGCCTCTTGGAGCAATTAGCTCCGCCCAACCGGAAGTCCGCCATTTTGGTTTTACCTTGGCGTAAGGGGCGAACGGAAGGCCTCGTACTTTCGCGAACTCCTCCTAGGCGGTTCATGGGATCCGCCTCAAACTTGGGCAACGCGTAGAGGAGGCCTTCCGGATCAAACGATATCAAAAGATTTTGTCTAAATCGAAAGGCGTGGCCGCGGTGAAGCGTGATTCGCCATGAACAGGAAGTTGCTCCAAATCAAAGGTACATGGTCTAATCTGATCCAAACTTCTCAGGCATGATAACAGTCCCGCCCTGAAAACATCTTCATGTCAATATTGGACATAAGTCATAGCGCCACCTAATGGTGATAGGAAGTTTGAAATTCTTCTTTTATGTCCTCTGCCTCGCAGGTTCACTGGAGCAACCTCAAATTTGGTCAGCTTAGTTGTGAGACATGGCTGATATGATACTTTGAAAATTTTGACCATGTGTCAAACGCTGTTGCCATGGTGACGCCCTGTTCGCCATCAAATACGTTACATATTTGAGGCACTTATGATAATTTGTTTGTCACGAAACTTGGCAGACATGTTCAGAGTGGCAAGACAATATGTCCGATATGTGTCTTTTGTCCAATTGTGTCAAAATGGCTCCATAGCGCCCCCTACAACACTTAAAAGTCAAATATCGCACCTTTAAATTTGACGTAGAAGAACTAAATTCGGTCGGCTCATGTACCTCTCGACGACCTACCAAAAAGCCTCTTGGAGCAATTAGCTCCGCCCAACCGGAAGTCAGCCATTTCGGATTTTACCTTGGTGTAAGCAGTGAACGGAAGGTGACGTACTTTGACGAACTCCTCCTAGGCGGTTATTCGGATCCGCCTCAAACTTGGGCAACGCGTAGAGGAGGCCTTCCGGATCAAACGATATCAAAAGATTTACTCCACATCGAAAGGCGTGGCCGCGGTGAGGCGTGATTCACCATGAACAGGAAGTTGCTCCAAATCAAAGCTACATGGTCTAATCTGATCCAAACTTCTCAGGCGTGATAACAGTCCCACCCTAAACACATCTACATGTCAATATTGGACATAAGTCATAGCGCCACCTAATGGTGATAGGAAGTTTGAAATTCTTCTTTTACGTCCTCTGCCTCGCAGGTTCACTGGAGAAACCTCAAATTTGGTCAGCTTAGTTGTGAGACATGGCTGATATTGTACTGTGAAATTTTTGACCATATGTCAAACGCTGTTGCCATGGTGACGCCCTGTTCGCCATCAAATACGTTACATATTTGAGGCACTTATGATGCTTTGTTTCTCATGAAACTTGGCAGACATGTTCAGAGTGGCAAGACAATATGTCTGATATGTGTCTTTTGTCCAATTGTGTTAAAATGGCTCCATAGCGCCCCCTACAACATTTCAAAGTCAATTCTAACGCCTTTAAATTTGACTTAGAAGAACCAAATTCGGTCGGCTCATGTACCTCCCGACGACCTACCAAAAAGCCTCTTGGAGCAATTAGCTCCGCCCAACCGGAAGTCAGCCATTTTGGATTTTACCTTGGGGTAGGCAGTGAACGAAAGGCGACGCACTTTGACGAACTCCTCCTACGGGACACGGGTAAGGGAATTTTCCACTTCGTGGCTGAGAATGAATGGGCATTTTCCTGCCATTGGTCAAAGGTCATCACAATGGACTTGCGTCCCTGTTAGGGTGTCATATGGCTGTGACTAAGATCACGAATTGGACGCAAAGTGTGCTGAAGCCACTGCGCCTGTCGGTGGCGCTATCACTCCTTTCTGGGCTGGGGGGGGGGGCCCCGGGTATTGCCGTTGGACACAGGGGCCCCTACCACTTCCCTAACTCGTACACCTGTCCAACTGATGGACCTTTTTGTCCACTTCATTCACTTTGTAAATTTTGGGGTGTCCGCTTCGTGGTACATTTGTCGACATTGCAGAACTTGTCATGGTAGTACAGTACGGTACAGTAAATATGTCCAATCGGAAGAATATTTGTCCACTCTGGGTAAATGGCCCCCTTTTGCCCAAAACTCGCTTGCCGACTCTGGGGCGGGGTACCAGGGGCCCCCGGGGCCCCCGGGGGCCAAAAGTCCAATTAGCCCAGAACTCACTTGCCGACATCGGGGGGGAGAGGCCTGAGGGGGGCCCGGGAGTACCAGGGGCCCCCGGGGGCCAAAAGTCCAATTAGCCCAGAACTCACTTGCCGACATCGGGGGGAGAGGCCTGAGGGGGGCCCGGGAGTACCAGGGGCCCCCGGGGGCCAAAAGTCCAATTAGCCCAGGACTCACTTGCCGACATCGGGGGGAGAGGCCTGAGGGGGGCCCGGGAGTACCAGGGGCCCCCGGGGGCCAAAAGTCCAATTATCCCAGAACTCACTTGCCGACACCGGGGGCTTTGGCACAAGGGGCCCCCGGGGGCCCCCGGGGTAGGTTGCACTTCCACCGAGTGGACATGTTCCCCCCACTGAGGAGGACTGTGCTGGCCGGGTGGAAGAGACCACCTTGCCTTTGTCCAGTTGGAATACCCTGACCTCAGCTCTAAGGTATTTTGAAGTGTACGTACACTTCGCCGCCTATTTTTAGGACCCCCGGGGAGCCGGGCAAGGGGGGGTTGGGGACGTCCACTCCGCGACATGGGCCGCTTCTTGCCACTGGACGGTTTCCGGAGCCCACTTCCCTAGGGTGGGGAAGAGAAATCGTCGCGTCCCGACCGGCCGTCGCGAGACCCGGCGGACGCGTGGAGAGCGGCTGCCGGCGCGTCCCCGACGGCAAGAGTGCGAGGGCCCGATCATCGCTGCTCGCAGCTTTAATTATTATTATTATTATTCTTGTTCAGACGCGGTCGCTCATTTTGCACCCTGTTCCCATATGCGAAAACGGACGAAAATTGGCACACACGTTAAGAACTGCTCCCGCTACTCAGGCCCAGAGGCCCGGCACTGGGTGTGGCCCAGGGGCTCCACAGCGCCCCCTGGAAAAATCATCAGGTATAGGGAAAAAAATTTCGGTGTATCCTACATAAATGAAATTTGGGAGGCAGATACATCTTGTCGGGACTGACAAAAAACCTCTTGGCAAAATTTCCTATGACCAACAGGAAGTCGGCCATTTTGTGTCAAAATCCATATTTCACGTGCCATATTTTAATGAACTACTCCTACAAATTTCACATGAGCAACTTCAAATTTGTCGTGTGTCATCTAAAGACCCATGGGATGAAACGATATCAAAAGTTTGAGTGTACGTCAGAGCCCCCCGCTGTGACGGCGTGGCGAAAATGTGGCGAATTTCGATCCCTCGCCATGAAAACGGAAGTCGCTCGTAATCGAAGGTACATGGTCCGAACGGACCCAAACTTCTCAGGCATGATAACAATCTCGCCCTGAACAGATTGCCATGTCAATATTGGACATAGGTCATAGCGCCACCTACTGGCAACAGGAAGTATAATGTTTTTACACTTTTACGTCCTCTGTCTTATAGGTTGACCACATCAACGTCAAATTTGGTCAGCTAAGTTGTAAGAAGTTGCTGACGTGGTACTATGAAATTTGTGACCATGTGTCAAACGCTGTTGCCATGGTGACCCCTTGTTCGCCATAAAATACGAATACATATTTGAGGCACTTATGATGCTTTGTTTCTCACGAAACTTGGCAGACATGTTCAGAGTGGCAAGTCGATAAGTCCGATATGTGTCTTTTGTCCAATTGTGTCAAAATGGCTCCATAGCGCCCCCTACAACACTTAAAAGTCAATTTTAACACCTTTAAATTTGACTTAGAAGAACCAAATTCGGTCGGCTCATGTACCTCCCGACGACCTACGAAAAAGCCTCTTGGAGCAATTAGCTCCGCCCAACCGGAAGTCCGCCATTTTGATTTTACCTTGGCGTAAGCGGCGAACGGAAGGCATCGTACTTTCACGAACTCCTCCTAGGCGGTTCATCGTATCCGCCTCAAACTTGGGCAACGCGTAGAGGAGGCCTTCCAGATCAAACGATATCAAAAGATTTAGTCCACATCGAAAGGCGTGGCCGCGGTGAAGCGTGATTCGCCACGAACAGGAAGTTGCTCCAAATCAAAGGTACATGGTCTAATCTGATCCAAACTTCTCAGGCATGATAACAGTCCCGCCCTAAACACATCTACATGTCAATATTGGACATAAGTCATAGCGCCACCTAATGGTGATAAAAAGTTTGAAATTCTTCTTTTACGTCCTGTGCCTCGCAGGTTCAATGGAGAAACCTCAAATTTGGTCAGCGTAGTTGTGAGACGTGGCTGATATTGTACTGTGAAATTTTTGACCATGTGTCAAACGCTGTTGCCATGGTGACGCCCTGTTCGCCATCAAACACGAATACATGTTTGAGGCACTTGAGATGATTTGTGTCTCACGAAACTTGGCAGGCATGTTCAGAGTGGCAAGACAATATGTCCAATATTTGTCTTTTGTCCAATTGTGTCAAAATGGCTCCATAGCGCCCCCTACAACATTTCAAAGTCAATTCTAACACCTTTAAATTTGACTTAGAAGAACCAAATTCGGTCGGCTCATGTACCTCCCGACGACCTGCCAAAAAGCCTCTTGGAGCAATTAGCTCCGCCCAACCGGAAGTCAGCCATTTTGATTTTAATAGGCAAACGATGGAAAACGATGGAAAATCAAAGGTGTCGTATTTTACCACCAGCTCCTCCTTGGTGGATAATCGAATCCACCTCAAACTTGGGCGACGCATAGATTAGACCTTCCCGATCAAACGGCACATAGGGTTTTATAGTCCACATCGAAAGGCGTGGCCGCGGTGAAGCGTGATTCGCCATGAACAGGAAGTTGCTCCAAATCAAAGGTACATGGTCTAATCTGATCCAAACTTCTCATGCATGATAACAGTCCCGCCATAAACACATCTACATGTCAATTTTGGACATAAGTCATAGCGCCCCCTAATGGTAATAGGAAGTTTGAAATTCTTCTTTTACGTCCTGTGCCTCGCAGGTTCAATGGAGAAACCTCAAATTTGGTCAGCGTAGTTGTGAGACGTGGCTGATATTGTACTGTGAAATTTTTGACCATGTGTCAAACGCTGTTGCCATGGTGACGCCCTGTTCGCCACCAGATACGGATACATGTTTGAGGCACTTGGGATGATTTGTATGTCACAAAACTTGGCAGACATGTTCAGAGTGGCAAGTCCATATGTCCGATATGTGTCTTTTGTCCAATTGTGTCAAAATGGCTCCATAGCGCCCCCTACAACATTTCAAAGTCATGGCCCCCGCCTTTAAATTTGACGTAGATGAATGAAATTCGGTCGGCTTGTGTATCTTCCAACGACCTACAAAAAAGCCTCTTGGAGCAATTAGCTCCGCCCAACTGGAAGTCAGCCATTTTGGATTTTACCTTGGCGTAAGCAGTGAATGGAAGGCGACGCACTTTTACCACTTCCTCCTTGGCCGTTAATCGAATCCACCTCAAACTTGGGCGACGCATAGATGAGATCTTCCCGATCAAACGGCATATAGGGTTTTATAGTCTACGACGAAAGGTGCGGAAGCAGCGGAGCGCGATTCGCCACGAAACGTGATGTGTTTTTTCACTGTGTCGGGGATGCTTCTACAGGCACGAAACACAGCACACATATTACAAACATGGACAGGTTTGATCGGACATGAGTTTTGAGTTCGGCCGTTGCAAAGCAGCTCCGTAGCGCTCCTTACAATACAAAAAAACCAAGCCACCCGCGCGTATGAAATATCACCGGCGAACGTATCTACAGGCTGAAGTCTGTCGGTGCCACGAACCGAACCCGCCGGGAAACGGCATTTTCAAAGTGAGGACACGGGGAAGAGAAATCGGCGCGTCCCGACCGGCCGTCGCGAGACTCGGCGGACGCGTGGAGAGCGGCTGCCGGCGCGTCCCCGACGGCGAGAGTGCGAGGGCCCGATCATCGCTGCTCGCAGCTTTAATTATTATTCTTATTATTCTTATTCAGCATCGCTCACTCATTTTACACCCTGTTCCCATATACGCAAATACGTGAAAATTGGCACACACGTTAAGAACTGCTCCCGCTACTCAGGCCCAGAGGCCCGGCGCTGGGTGTGGCCCAGGGCCTCCACAGCGCCCCCTGGAAAAATCAGCAGGTATAGGAAAAAAAAATTTGGCATATCCTACATAAATGAAATTTGGGAGGCAGATACATCTTGTCGGTACTGACAAAAAACCTCTTGGCAAAATTTCCTATGACCAACAGGAAGTCGGCCATTTTGTTTCAAAATCCATATTTCACATGCCATATTTTAATGAACTACTCCTACAAATTTCACATGAGCAACTTCAAATTTGTTGTGTGTCATCTAAAGACCCATGGGATGAAACAATATCAAAAGCTTGAGTGTACGTCAGAGGCCCATGCTGTGACGGCTTGGCGAAAATTTGGCGAATTTCGATCCCTCGCCATGAAAACGGAAGTCGCTCGTAATCGAAGGTACATGCTCCGAACGAACCCAAACTTCTCAGGCATGATAACAATCTCGCCCTGAACAGATTGCCATGTCAATATTGGACATAGGTCATAGCGCCACCTACTGGCAACAGGAAGTAACATGTGTGTACACTTTTACGCCCTCTGTCTTATAGGTTGACCACATCATCATCAAATTTGGTCAGCTAAGTTGTAAGAAGTTGCTAACGTGGTACTATGAAATTGGTGACCACATGTCAAACGCTGTCGCCATGGTGACGCCTTGTTCGCCATAAAATACGAATACATATTTGAGGCACTTATGATAATTTGTTTGTCACGAAACTTGGCAGACATGTTCAGAGTGGCAAAGCGATATGTCCGATATGTGTCTTTTGTCCAATTGTGTCAAAATGGCTCCATAGCGCCCCCTAGAACACTTAAAAGTCAATTTTAACACCTTCAAATTTGACATAGAAGAACCAAATTCGGTCAGCTCATGTACCTTCCGACGACCTACCAAAAAGCCTCTTGGAGCAATTAGCTCCGCCCAACCGGAAGTCAGCCATTTTGGATTTTACCTTGGCGTAGGTGGCGAACGGAAGGCGACGTACTTTGACGAACTCCTCCTAGGCGGTTATTCGGATCCACCTCAAACTTTAGCAACGCGTAAAGGAGGCCTTCCGGATCAAACGATATCAAAAGATTTAGTCTACATCGAAAGGCGCGGCCGTGGTGAAGCGTGATTCGCCATGCACAGGAAGTTGCTCCAAATCAAAGGTACATGGTCTGATCTGATCCAAACTTCTCAGGCATGATAACAGTCCCACCCTCAACACATCTAAAATGTCATAATCTAACACAAGTCATAGCGCCACCTAATGGTAACAGGTCGTTAGAAATTTGACTTTTACTTCCTCTGCCTGGCAGGTTCACTGGAGAAAATTCAAATTTGGTTGACTTAGTTGTGAGACAAGGCTGATATTGTACTGTGAAAGTTTTGACCGTGTGTCAACCGTGAGTCGACCTTTTTGATGTTTCGACCTGTAGTCTGTCAGTGCCACGAACTGAACCCGCCGGGAAGACGGCATTTTCAAAATGAGGACGCGGGGAAGAGAAATCGGCGCGTCCCGACCGGCCGTCGCGAGACTCGGCGGACGCGTCGAGAGCGGCTGCCGGCGCGTCCCCGACGGCGAGAATGCGAGGGCCCGATCATCGCTGCTCGCAGCTTTAATTAGGGCCCGAGCACGAGGTGCGCGGACCTGGGGCATTGCATGCACCAGGGCCGCATGCACCGAGGTGCAAGGCCCTATTGTTTCCGTAAGGATTATTAGGGCCCGAGCACGAGGTGCGCGGACCTGGGGCATTGCATGCACCAGGGCCGCATGCACCGAGGTGCAAGGCCCTATTGTTTCCGTAAGGATTATTATTATTATTCTTATTCAGCATCGTTCACTCATTTTACACCCTGTTCCCATATGCGAAAACGGATGAAAATTGGCACACACGTCAGAAACTGCTCCCGCTACTCAGGCCTAGAGGCCCGGCACTGGGTGTGGCCCAGGGGCTTCACAGCGCCCCCTGGAAAAATCAGCAGGTATAGGAAAAAAAAATTTGGAGTATCCTACATAAATGAAATTTGGGAGGCAGATACATCTTGTCGGACCTGACAAAAAACCTCTTGGCAAAATTTCCTATGACCAACAGGAAGTCGGCCATTTTGTGTCAAAATCCATATTTCACGTGCCATATTTTAATGAACTACTACTACAAATTTCACATGAGCTACTTCAAATTTGTCGTGTGTCATCTAAAGACCCATGGGATGAAACGATATCAAAAGCTTGAGTGTACGTCAGAGGCCCATGCTGTGACGGCGTGGCGAAAATGTGGCGAATTTCGATCCCTCGCCATGAAAATGGAAGTCGCTCGTAATCGAAGGTACATGCTCCGATCGGACCCAAACTTCTCAGGCATGATAACAGTCTCGCCCTGAACAGATTACCATGTCAATATTGGACATAGGTCATAGCGCCACCTACTGGCAACAGGAAGTAACATGTGTCTACACTTTTACGCCCTCTGTCTTATAGGTTGACCACATCATCGTCAAATTTGGTCAGCTAAGTTGTAAGAAGTTGCTAACGTGGTACTATGAAATTTGTGACCATATGTCAAACGCTGTCGCCATGGTGACGCCTTGTTCGCCATAAAATACGAATACATATTTGAGGCACTTATGATGCTTTGTGTCTCACGAAACTTGGCAGACATGTTCAGAGTGGCAAGACAATATGTCCGATATGTGTCTTTTGTCCAATTGTGTCAAAATGGCTCCATAGCGCCCCCTACAAAACTTAAAAGTCAATTATCCCACCTTTAAATTTGACGTAGAAGAACCAAATTCGGTGGGCTCATGTACCTCCCGACGACCTACGAAAAAGCCTCTTGGAGCAATTAGCTCCGCCCAACCGGAAGTCCGCCATTTTGATTTTACCTTGGCGTAAGGGGCGAACGGAAGGCCTCGTACTTTCGCGAACTCCTCCTAGGCGGTTCATGGGATCCGCCTCAAACTTGGGCAACGCGTAGAGGAGGCCTTCCGGATCAAACGATATCAAAAGATTTTGTCTAAATCGAAAGGCGTGGCCGCGGTGAAGCGTGATTCGCCATGAACAGGAAGTTGCTCCAAATCAAAGGTACATGGTCTAATCTGATCCAAACTTCTCAGGCGTGATAACAGTCCCGCCCTGAAAACATCTTCATGTCAATATTGGACATAAGTCATAGCGCCACCTAATGGTGATAGGAAGTTTGAAATTCTTCTTTTACGTCCTCTGCCTCGCAGGTTCACTGAGGCAACCTCAAATTTGGTCAGCTTAGTTGTGAGACATGGCTGATATGATACTTTGAAAATTTTGACCATGTGTCAAACGCTGTTGCCATGGTGACGCCCTGTTCGCCATCAAATACGTTACATATTTGAGGCACTTATGATAATTTGTTTGTCACGAAACTTGGCAGACATGTTCAGAGTGGCAAGACAATATGTCCGATATGTGTCTTTTGTCCAATTGTGTCAAAATGGCTCCATAGCGCCCCCTACAAAACTTAAAAGTCAATTATCGCACCTTTAAATTTGACGTAGAAGAACTAAATTCGGTCGGCTCATGCACCTCTCGACGACCTACCAAAAAGCCTCTTGGAGCAATTAGCTCCGCCCAACCGGAAGTCAGCCATTTCGGATTTTACCTTGGTGTAAGCAGTGAACGGAAGGTGACGTACTTTGACGAACTCCTCCTAGGCGGTTATTCGGATCCGCCTCAAACTTTAGCAACGCGTAGAGGAGGCCTTCCGGATCAAACGATATCAAAAGATTTACTCCACATCGAAACGCGTGGCCGCGGTGAGACGTGATTCACCATGAACAGGAAGTTGCTCCAAATCAAAGCTACATGGTCTAATCTGATCCAAACTTCTCAGGCGTGATAACAGTCCCACCCTAAACACATCTACATGTCAATATTGGACATAAGTCATAGCGCCACCTAATGGTGATAGGAAGTTTGAAATTCTTCTTTTACGTCCTCTGCCTCGCAGGTTCACTGGAGAAAACTCAAATTTGGTCAGCTTAGTTGTGAGACATGGCTGATATTGTACTGTGAAATTTTTGACCATATGTCAAACGCTGTTGCCATGGTGACGCCCTGTTCGCCATCAAATACGTTACATATTTGAGGCACTTATGATGCTTTGTTTCTCATGAAACTTGGCAGACATGTTCAGAGTGGCAAGACAATATGTCTGATATGTGTCTTTTGTCCAATTGTGTCAAAATGGTCAAATTTAAAGGCACTTTGTAAATTTTTGGGTGTCCGCTTCGTGGTACATTTGTCGACATCGCAGAACTTGTCATGGTAGTACAGTACGGTACAGTAAATATGTCCAATCGGAGGAATATTTGTCCACTCTGGGTAAATGGCCCCCTTTTGCCCAAAACTCGCTTGCCGACTCTGGGGCGGGGTACCAGGGGCCCCCGGGGGCCAAAAGTCCAATTAGCCCAGAACTCACTTGCCGACATCGGGGGGGAGAGGCCTGAGGGGGGCCCGGGAGTACCAGGGGCCCCCGGGGGCCAAAAGTCCAATTAGCCCAGAACTCACTTGCCGACATCGGGGGGAGAGGCCTGAGGGGGGCCCGGGAGTACCAGGGGCCCCCGGGGGCCAAAAGTCCAATTAGCCCAGAACTCACTTGCCGACATCGGGGGGAGAGGCCTGAGGGGGGCCCGGGAGTACCAGGGGCCCCCGGGGCCCAAAAGTCCAATTAGCCCAGAACTCACTTGCCGACACCGGGGGCTTGGGCACAAGGGGCCCCCGGGGGCCCCCGGGGGCCAAGAGTCCAATCGGCCCAAAACTCACTTGCCGACTTTGGGAGGAGGGCCCGAGGGGTGCCGGGGGGTACCCCAGGGGTACCAGGGGCCCCCAGGGGGTACCTGGGGGCCCCTGGGGTAGGTTGCACTTCCACCGAGTGGACATGTTCCCCCCACTGAGGAGGACTGTGCTGGCCGGGTGGAAAAGACCACCTTGCCTTTGTCCAGTTGGAATACCCTGACCTCAGCTCTAAGGTATTTTGAAGTGTACGTACACTTCGCCGCCTATTTTTAGAACCCCCGGGGAGCCGGGCAAGGGGGGGTTGGGGACGTCCACTCCGCGACATGGGCCGCTTCTTGCCACTGGACGGTTTCCGGAGCCCGCTTCCCTAGGGTGGGGAAGAGAAATCGTCGCGTCCCGACCGGCCGTCGCGAGACCCGGCGGACGCGTGGAGAGCGGCTGCCGGCGCGTCCCCGACGGCAAGAGTGCGAGGGCCCGATCATCGCTGCTCGCAGCTTTAATTAGGGCCCGAGCACGGAGGTGCACGGACCTGGGGCATTGCATGCACCAGGGCCGCATGCACTGAAGTGCAAGGCCCTATTGTTTCCGCAAGGATTATTCTTATTATTATTATTATTATTATTATTCTTATTTTTCAGCATCGTTCGCTCACTTTTCAGGCACTTCCCATATGCGAAAACGAAGGAAATTTGGCACACACGTCAGAAATTGCTCCCGCTACTCAGACCCAGAGGCCTGGCACTGGGTGTGGCCATGGGGCTCCATAGCGCCCCCTTATGTAAGGGAGTCTTTTCGGGTGCAAATAGTGACAGCTCTGAATCGAAGGTGCTTGGTCTGATCTGTACGAAACTTTTTGGGTATGATAAGACGACCGCCCTCAACACATCTCCATCTTAATATTGGCCATAAGTCATAGCGCCACCTACTGGCAATTTAACGTGACAAATCCTACTTTTATTTCCTCTGCCTCGCAGATTCACCCGATCAACCTCAAACTTGCTCAGTACACTTATACATATTTGACAATGTCATATAAAAAAATCGGTGACGTTTCGTCGGAAGCCGTCCGCGCGGCTATTGAAAAACTACGAGCTAACGGCTAACAAAATTGGAATCATCATAACTCAACCATATTTGGACAAATCTTTACCAGATTCCTCATGAATGATAACTGTCCCACCCTGAACAGATTCCCATGTCAATATTGGACATAAGTCATAGCGCCACCTACTGGTAACAGGAAGTATGAAATTCTTCTTTTACATCCTGTGCCTTTCAGGATCATTGGATCCACTTCATATTTGGTCAGCTTAGGTGTGACACATGGCTGATGTTATACTGTGAAAATTTTTGAAACGACTCAAACGCTGTTGCCATGGTGACGCGTTGTTCGCCATAAAATCCGTTACATATTTGAGGCACTTATGATGCTTTGTTTCTCACGAAACTTGGCAGACATGTTCAGAGTGGCAAGGCGATATGTCCGATATGTGTCTTTTGTCCAATTGTGTCAAAATGGCTCCATAGCGCCCCCTACAAAACTTAAAAGTCAATTATCCCACCTTTAAATTTGACGTAGAAGAACCAAATTCGGTGGGCTAATGTACCTCCCGACGACCTACGAAAAAGCCTCTTGGAGCAATTAGCTCCGCCCAACCGGAAGTCCGCCATTTTGATTTTACCTTGGCGTAAGGGGCGAACGGAAGGCCTCGTACTTTCGCGAACTCCTCCTAGGCGGTTCATGGGATCCGCCTCAAACTTGGGCAACGCGTAGAGGAGGCCTTCCGGATCAAACGATATCAAAAGATTTTGTCTAAATCGAAAGGCGTGGCCGCGGTGAAGCGTGATTCGCCATGAACAGGAAGTTGCTCCAAATCAAAGGTACATGGTCTAATCTGATCCAAACTTCTCAGGCATGATAACAGTCCCGCCCTGAAAACATCTTCATGTCAATATTGGACATAAGTCATAGCGCCACCTAATGGTGATAGGAAGTTTGAAATTCTTCTTTTATGTCCTCTGCCTCGCAGGTTCACTGGAGAAACCTCAAATTTGGTCAGCTTAGTTGTGAGACATGGCTGATATGATACTTTGAAAATTTTGACCATGTGTCAAACGCTGTTGCCATGGTGACGCCCTGTTCGCCATCAAATACGTTACATATTTGAGGCACTTATGATAATTTGTTTGTCACGAAACTTGGCAGACATGTTCAGAGTGGCAAGACAATATGTCCGATATGTGTCTTTTGTCCAATTGTGTCAAAATGGCTCCATAGCGCCCCCTACAAAACTTAAAAGTCAATTATCGCACCTTTAAATTTGACGTAGAAGAACTAAATTCGGTCGGCTCATGTACCTCTCGACGACCTACCAAAAAGCCTCTTGGAGCAATTAGCTCCGCCCAACCGGAAGTCAGCCATTTCGGATTTTACCTTGGTGTAAGCAGTGAACGGAAGGTGACGTACTTTGACGAACTCCTCCTAGGCGGTTATTCGGATCCGCCTCAAACTTGGGCAACGCGTAGAGGAGGCCTTCCGGATCAAACGATATCAAAAGATTTACTCCACATCGAAAGGCGTGGCCGCGGTGAGGCGTGATTCACCATGAACAGGAAGTTGCTCCAAATCAAAGCTACATGGTCTAATCTGATCCAAACTTCTCAGGCGTGATAACAGTCCCACCCTAAACACATCTACATGTCAATATTGGACATAAGTCATAGCGCCACCTAATGGTGATAGGAAGTTTGAAATTCTTCTTTTACGTCCTCTGCCTCGCAGGTTCACTGGAGAAACCTAAAATTTGGTCAGCTTAGTTGTGAGACATGGCTGATATTGTACTGTGAAATTTTTGACCATATGTCAAACGCTGTTGCCATGGTGACGCCCTGTTCGCCATCAAATACGTTACATATTTGAGGCACTTATGATGCTTTGTTTCTCATGAAACTTGGCAGACATGTTCAGAGTGGCAAGACAATATGTCTGATATGTGTCTTTTGTCGAACTGTGTCAAAATGGCTCCATAGCGCCCCCTACAACATTTCAAAGTCAATTCTAACGCCTTTAAATTTGACTTAGAAGAACCAAATTCGGTCGGCTCATGTACCTCCCGACGACCTACCAAAAAGCCTCTTGGAGCAATTAGCTCCGCCCAACCGGAAGTCAGCCATTTTGGATTTTACCTTGGGGTAGGCAGTGAACGAAAGGCGACGCACTTTGACGAACTCCTCCTACGGGACACGGGTAAGGGAATTTTCCACTTCGTGGCTGAGAATGAATGGGCATTTTCCTGCCATTGGTCAAAGGTCGTCACAATGGACTTGCGTCCCTGTTAGGGTGTCATATGGCTGTGACTAAGATCACGAATTGGACGCAAAGTGTGCTGAAGCCACTGCGCCTGTCGGTGGCGCTATCACTCCTTTCTGGGCTGGGGGGGGGGGCCCCGGGTATTGCCGTTGGACACAGGGGCCCCTACCACTTCCCTAACTCGTACACCTGTCCAACTGATGGACCTTTTTGTCCACTTCATTCACTTTGTAAATTTTTGGGTGTCCGCTTCGTGGTACATTTGTCGACATTGCAGAACTTGTCATGGTAGTACAGTACGGTACAGTAAATATGTCCAATCGGTGGAATATTTGTCCACTCTGGGTAAATGGCCCCCTTTTGCCCAAAACTCGCTTGCCGACTCTGGGGCGGGGTACCAGGGGCCCCCGGGGCCCCCGGGGGCCAAAAGTCCAATTAGCCCAGAAGTCACTTGCCGACATCGGGGGGGAGAGGCCTGAGGGGGGCCCGGGAGTACCAGGGGCCCCCGGGGGCCAAAAGTCCAATTAGCCCAGAACTCACTTGCCGACATCGGGGGGAGAGGCCTGAGGGGGGCCCGGGAGTACCAGGGGCCCCCGGGGGCCAAAAGTCCAATTAGCCCAGGACTCACTTGCCGACATCGGGGGGAGAGGCCTGAGGGGGGCCCGGGAGTACCAGGGGCCCCCGGGGGCCAAAAGTCCAATTATCCCAGAACTCACTTGCCGACACCGGGGGCTTTGGCACAAGGGGCCCCCGGGGGCCCCCGGGGTAGGTTGCACTTCCACCGAGTGGACATGTTCCCCCCACTGAGGAGGACTGTGCTGGCCGGGTGGAAGAGACCACCTTGCCTTTGTCCAGTTGGAATACCCTGACCTCAGCTCTAAGGTATTTTGAAGTGTACATACACTTCGCCGCCTATTTTTAGGACCCCCGGGGAGCCGGGCAAGGGGGGGTTGGGGACGTCCACTCCGCGACATGGGCCGCTTCTTGCCACTGGACGGTTTCCGGAGCCCGCTTCCCTATGGTGGGGAAGAGAAATCGTCGCGTCCCGACCGGCCGTCGCGAGACCCGGCGGACGCGTGGAGAGCGGCTGCCGGCGCGTCCCCGACGGCAAGAGTGCGAGGGCCCGATCATCGCTGCTCGCAGCTTTAATTATTATTATTCTTATTCAGCATCGTTCACTCATTTTACACCCTGTTCCCATATGCGAAAACGGATGAAAATTGGCACACACGTCAGAAACTGCTCCCGCTACTCAGGCCTAGAGGCCCGGCACTGGGTGTGGCCCAGGGGCTTCACAGCGCCCCCTGGAAAAATCAGCAGGTATAGGAAAAAATTTTTTGGAGTATCCTACATGAATGAAATTTGGGAGTCAGATACATCTTGTCGGACCTGACAAAAAACCTCTTGGCAAAATTTCCTATGACCAACAGGAAGTCGGCCATTTTATGTCAAAATCCATATTTCACGTGCCATATTTTAATGAACTACTACTACAAATTTCACATGAGCTACTTCAAATTTGTCGTGTGTCATCTAAAGACCCATGGGATGAAACGATATCAAAAGCTTGAGTGTACGTCAGAGGCCCATGCTGTGACGGCGTGGCGAAAATGTGGCGAATTTCGATCCCTCGCCATGAAAATGGAAGTCGCTCGTAATCGAAGGTACATGCTCCGATCGGACCCAAACTTCTCAGGCATGATAACAGTCTCGCCCTGAACAGATTACCATGTCAATATTGGACATAGGTCATAGCGCCACCTACTGGCAACAGGAAGTAACATGTGTCTACACTTTTACGACCTCTGTCTTATTGGTTGACCACATCATCGTCAAATTTGGTCAGCTAAGTTGTAAGAAGTTGCTAACGTGGTACTATGAAATTTGTGACCATATGTCAAACGCTGTCGCCATGGTGACGCCTTGTTCGCCATAAAATACGAATACATATTTGAGGCACTTATGATGCTTTGTGTCTCACGAAACTTGGCAGACATGTTCAGAGTGGCAAGACAATATGTCCGATATGTGTCTTTTGTCCAATTGTGTCAAAATGGCTCCATAGCGCCCCCTACAAAACTTAAAAGTCAATTATCCCACCTTTAAATTTGACGTAGAAGAACCAAATTCGGTGGGCTCATGTACCTCCCAACGACCTACCAAAAAGCCTCTTGGAGCAATTAGCTCCGCCCAACCGGAAGTCCGCCATTTTGATTTTACCTTGGCGTAAGGGGCGAACGGAAGGCCTCGTACTTTCGCGAACTCCTCCTAGGCGGTTCATGGGATCCGCCTCAAACTTGGGCAACGCGTAGAGGAGGCCTTCCGGATCAAACGATATCAAAAGATTTTGTCTAAATCGAAAGGCGTGGCCGCGGTGAAGCGTGATTCGCCATGAACAGGAAGTTGCTCCAAATCAAAGGTACATGGTCTAATCTGATCCAAACTTCTCAGGCATGATAACAGTCCCGCCCTGAAAACATCTTCATGTCAATATTGGACATAAGTCATAGCGCCACCTAATGGTGATAGGAAGTTTGAAATTCTTCTTTTATGTCCTCTGCCTCGCAGGTTCACTGGAGCAACCTCAAATTTGGTCAGCTTAGTTGTGAGACATGGCTGATATGATACTTTGAAAATTTTGACCATGTGTCAAACGCTGTTGCCATGGTGACGCCCTGTTCGCCATCAAATACGTTACATATTTGAGGCACTTATGATAATTTGTTTGTCACGAAACTTGGCAGACATGTTCAGAGTGGCAAGACAATATGTCCGATATGTGTCTTTTGTCCAATTGTGTCAAAATGGCTCCATAGCGCCCCCTACAAAACTTAAAAGTCAATTATCGCACCTTTAAATTTGACGTAGAAGAACTAAATTCGGTCGGCTCATGTACCTCTCGACGACCTACCAAAAAGCCTCTTGGAGCAAGTAGCTCCGCCCAACCGGAAGTCAGCCATTTCGGATTTTACCTTGGTGTAAGCAGTGAACGGAAGGTGACGTACTTTGACGAACTCCTCCTAGGCGGTTATTCGGATCCGCCTCAAACTTTAGCAACGCGTAGAGGAGGCCTTCCGGATCAAACGATATCAAAAGATTTACTCCACATCGAAAGGCGTGGCCGCGGTGAGGCGTGATTCACCATGAACAGGAAGTTGCTCCAAATCAAAGCTACATGGTCTAATCTGATCCAAACTTCTCAGGCGTGATAACAGTCCCACCCTAAACACATCTACATGTCAATATTGGACATAAGTCATAGCGCCACCTAATGGTGATAGGAAGTTTGAAATTCTTCTTTTACGTCCTCTGCCTTGCAGGTTCACTGGAGAAACCTCAAATTTGGTCAGCTTAGTTGTGAGACATGGCTGATATTGTACTGTGAAATTTTTGACCATATGTCAAACGCTGTTGCCATGGTGACGCCCTGTTCGCCATCAAATACGTTACATATTTGAGGCACTTATGATGCTTTGTTTCTCATGAAACTTGGCAGACATGTTCAGAGTTGCAAGACAATATGTCTGATATGTGTCTTTTGTCCAATTGTGTTAAAATGGCTCCATAGCGCCCCCTACAACATTTCAAAGTCAATTCTAACGCCTTTAAATTTGACTTAGAAGAACCAAATTCGGTCGGCTCATGTACCTCCCGACGACCTACCAAAAAGCCTCTTGGAGCAATTAGCTCCGCCCAACCGGAAGTCAGCCATTTTGGATTTTACCTTGGGGTAGGCAGTGAACGAAAGGCGACGCACTTTGACGAACTCCTCCTACGGGACACGGGTAAGGGAATTTTCCACTTCGTGGCTGAGAATGAATGGGCATTTTCCTGCCATTGGTCAAAGGTCGTCACAATGGACTTGCGTCCCTGTTAGGGTGTCATATGGCTGTGACTAAGATCACGAATTGGACGCAAAGTGTGCTGAAGCCACTGCGCCTGTCGGTGGCGCTATCACTCCTTTCTGGGCTGGGGGGGGGGGCCCCGGGTATTGCCGTTGGACACAGGGGCCCCTACCACTTCCCTAACTCGTACACCTGTCCAACTGATGGACCTTTTTGTCCACTTCATTCACTTTGTAAATTTTTGGGTGTCCGCTTCGTGGTACATTTGTCGACATCGCAGAACTTGTCATGGTAGTACAGTACGGTACAGTAAATATGTCCAATCGGAGGAATATTTGTCCACTCTGGGTAAATGGCCCCCTTTTGCCCAAAACTCGCTTGCCGACTCTGGGGCGGGGTACCAGGGGCCCCCGGGGCCCCCGGGGGCCAAAAGTCCAATTAGCCCAGAACTCACTTGCCGACATCGGGGGGGAGAGGCCTGAGGGGGGCCCGGGAGTACCAGGGGCCCCGGGGGCCAAAAGTCCAATTAGCCCAGAACTCACTTGCCGACATCGGGGGGAGAGGCCTGAGGGGGGCCCGGGAGTACCAGGGGCCCCCGGGGGCCAAAAGTCCAATTAGCCCAGGACTCACTTGCCGACATCGGGGGGAGAGGCCTGAGGGGGGCCCGGGAGTACCAGGGGCCCCCGGGGGCCAAAAGTCCAATTATCCCAGAACTCACTTGCCGACAACGTGGGCTTTGGCACAAGGGGCCCCCGGGGGCCCCCGGGGTAGGTTGCACTTCCACCGAGTGGACATGTTCCCCCCACTGAGGAGGACTGTGCTGGCCGGGTGGAAGAGACCACCTTGCCTTTGTCCAATTGGAATACCCTGACCTCAGCTCTAAGGTATTTTGAAGTGTACGTACACTTCGCCGCCTATTTTTCGGACCCCCGGGGAGGTTTGGGACGTCCACTCCGCGACATGGGCCGCTTCTTGCCACTGGACGGTTTCCGGAGCCCGCTTCCCTAGGGTGGGGAAGAGAAATCGTCGCGTCCCGACCGGCCGTCGCGAGACCCGGCGGACGCGTGGAGAGCGGCTGCCGGCGCGTCCCCGACGGCAAGAGTGCGAGGGCCCGATCATCGCTGCTCGCAGCTTTAATTATTATTATTAGGGCCCGAGCACGGAGGTGCGCGGACCTGGGGCATTGCATGCACCAGGGCCGCATGCACTGAAGTGCAAGGCCCTATTGTTTCCGCAAGGATTATTATTAGGGCCCGAGCACGAGGTGCGCGGACCTGGGGCATTGCATGCACCAGGGCCGCATGCACCGAGGTGCAAGGCCCTATTGTTTCCGTAAGGATTATTAGGGCCCGAGCACGAGGTGCGCGGACCTGGGGCATTGCATGCACCAGGGCCGCATGCACCGAGGTGCAAGGCCCTATTGTTTCCGTAAGGATTATTATTATTATTCTTATTCAGCATCGTTCACTCATTTTACACCCTGTTCCCATATGCGAAAACGGATGAAAATTGGCACACACGTCAGAAACTGCTCCCGCTACTCAGGCCTAGAGGCCCGGCACTGGGTGTGGCCCAGGGGCTTCACAGCGCCCCCTGGAAAAATCAGCAGGTATAGGAAAAAAAATTTTGGAGTATCCTACATAAATGAAATTTGGGTGGCAGATACATCTTGTCGGACCTGACAAAAAACCTCTTGGCAAAATTTCCTATGACCAACAGGAAGTCGGCCATTTTGTGTCAAAATCCATATTTCACGTGCCATATTTTAATGAACTACTACTACAAATTTCACATGAGCAACTTCAAATTTGTCGTGTGTCATCTGAAGACCCATGGGATGAAACGATATCAAAAGCTTGAGTGTACCTCAGAGGCCCATGCTGTGACGGCGTGGCGAAAATGTGGCGAATTTCGATCCCTCGCCATGAAAATGGAAGTCGCTCGTAATCGAAGGTACATGCTCCGATCGGACCCAAACTTCTCAGGCATGATAACAGTCTCGCCCTGAACAGATTACCATGTCAATATTGGACATAGGTCATAGCGCCACCTACTGGCAACAGGAAGTAACATGTGTCTACACTTTTACGCCCTCTGTCTTATAGGTTGACCACATCATCGTCAAATTTGGTCAGCTAAGTTGTAAGAAGTTGCTAACGTGGTACTATGAAATTTGTGACCATATGTCAAACGCTGTCGCCATGGTGACGCCTTGTTCGCCATAAAATACGAATACATATTTGAGGCACTTATGATGCTTTGTGTCTCACGAAACTTGGCAGACATGTTCAGAGTGGCAAGACAATATGTCCGATATGTGTCTTTTGTCCAATTGTGTCAAAATGGCTCCATAGCGCCCCCTACAAAACTTAAAAGTCAATTATCCCACCTTTAAATTTGACGTAGAAGAACCAAATTCGGTGGGCTCATGTACCTCCCGACGACCTACGAAAAAGCCTCTTGGAGCAATTAGCTCCGCCCAACCGGAAGTCCGCCATTTTGATTTTACCTTGGCGTAAGGGGCGAACGGAAGGCCTCGTACTTTCGCGAACTCCTCCTAGGCGGTTCATGGGATCCGCCTCAAACTTGGGCAACGCGTAGAGGAGGCCTTCCAGATCAAACGATATCAAAAGATTTTGTCTAAATCGAAAGGCGTGGCCGCGGTGAAGCGTGATTCGCCATGAACAGGAAGTTGCTCCAAATCAAAGGTACATGGTCTAATCTGATCCAAACTTCTCAGGCATGATAACAGTCCCGCCCTGAAAACATCTTCATGTCAATATTGGACATAAGTCATAGCGCCACCTAATGGTGATAGGAAGTTTGAAATTCTTCTTTTATGTCCTCTGCCTCGCAGGTTCACTGGAGCAACCTCAAATTTGGTCAGCTTAGTTGTGAGACATGGCTGATATGATACTTTGAAAATTTTGACCATGTGTCAAACGCTGTTGCCATGGTGACGCCCTGTTCGCCATCAAATACGTTACATATTTGAGGCACTTATGATAATCTGTTTGTCACGAAACTTGGCAGACATGTTCAGAGTGGCAAGACAATATGTCCGATATGTGTCTTTTGTCCAATTGTGTCAAAATGGCTCCATAGCGCCCCCTACAAAACTTAAAAGTCAATTATCGCACCTTTAAATTTGACGTAGAAGAACTAAATTCGGTCGGCTCATGTACCTCTCGACGACCTACCAAAAAGCCTCTTGGAGCAATTAGCTCCGCCCAACCGGAAGTCAGCCATTTCGGATTTTACCTTGGTGTAAGCAGTGAACGGAAGGTGACGTACTTTGACGAACTCCTCCTAGGCGGTTGTTCGGATCCGCCTCAAACTCTAGCAACGCGTAGAGGAGGCCTTCCGGATCAAACGATATCAAAAGATTTACTCCACATCGAAAGGCGTGGCCGCGGTGAGGCTTGATTCACCATGAACAGGAAGTTGCTCCAAATCAAAGCTACATGGTCTAATCTGATCCAAACTTCTCAGGCGTGATAACAGTCCCACCCTAAACACATCTACATGTCATTATTGGACATAAGTCATAGCGCCACCTAATGGTGATAGGAAGTTTGAAATTCTTCTTTTACGTCCTCTGCCTCGCAGGTTCACTGGAGAAACCTCAAATTTGGTCAGCTTAGTTGTGAGACATGGCTGATATTGTACTGTGAAATTTTTGACCATATGTCAAACGCTGTTGCCATGGTGACGCCCTGTTCGCCATCAAATACGTTACATATTTGAGGCACTTATGATGCTTTGTTTCTCATGAAACTTGGCAGACATGTTCAGAGTGGCAAGACAATATGTCTGATATGTGTCTTTTGTCCAATTGTGTCAAAATGGCTCCATAGCGCCCCCTACAACATTTCAAAGTCAATTCTAACGCCTTTAAATTTGACTTAGAAGAACCAAATTCGGTCGGCTCATGTACCTCCCGACGACCTACCAAAAAGCCTCTTGGAGCAATTAGCTCCGCCCAACCGGAAGTCAGCCATTTTCCTGCCATTGGTCAAAGGTCGTCACAATGGACTTGCGTCCCTGTTAGGGTGTCATATGGCTGTGACTAAGATCACGAATTGGACGCAAAGTGTGCCGAAGCCACTGAGCCTGTCGGTGGCGCTATCACTCCTTTCTGGGCTGGGGGGGGGGGCCCCGGGTATTGCCGTTGGACACAGGGGCCCCTACCACTTCCCTAACTCGTACACCTGTCCAACTGATGGACCTTTTTGTCCACTTCATTCACATTGTAAATTTTTGGGTGTCCGCTTCGTGGTACATTTGTCGACATCGCAGAACTTGTCATGGTAGTACAGTACGGTACAGTAAATATGTCCAATCGGAGGAATATTTGTCCACTCTGGGTAAATGGCCCCCTTTTGCCCAAAACTCGCTTGCCGACTCTGGGGCGGGGTACCAGGGGCCCCCGGGGCCCCCGGGGGCCAAAAGTCCAATTAGCCCAGAAGTCACTTGCCGACATCGGGGGGGAGAGGCCTGAGGGGGGCCCGGGAGTACCAGGGGCCCCCGGGGGCCAAAAGTCCAATTAGCCCAGAACTCACTTGCCGACATCGGGGGGAGAGGCCTGAGGGGGGCCCGGTAGTACCAGGGGCCCCCGGGGGCCAAAAGTCCAATTAGCCCAGAACTCACTTGCCGACATCGGGGGGAGAGGCCTGAGGGGGGCCCGGGAGTACCAGGGGCCCCCGGGGGCCAAAAGTCCAATTAGCCCAGAACTCACTTGCCGACACCGGGGGCCTTGGCACAAGGGGCCCCCGGGGGCCCCCGGGGGCCAAGAGTCCAATCGGCCCAAAACTCACTTGCCGACTTTGGGAGGAGGGCCCGAGGGGTGCCGGGGGTACCCCAGGGGTACCAGGGGCCCCGGGGGCCCCAGGGGTACCAGGGGCCCCCAGGGGGTACCTGGGGGCCCCTGGGGTAGGTTGCACTTCCACCGAGTGGACATGTTCCCCCCACTGAGGAGGACTGTGCTGGCCGGGTGGAAGAGACCACCTTGCCTTTGTCCAATTGGAATACCCTGACCTCAGCTCTAAGGTATTTTGAAGTGTACGTACACTTCGCCGCCTATTTTTAGGACCCCCGGGGAGCCGGGCAAGGGGGGGTTGGGGACGTCCACTCCGCGACATGGGCCGCTTCTTGCCACTGGACGGTTTCCGGAGCCCGCTTCCCTAGGGTGGGGAAGAGAAATCGTCGCGTCCCGACCGGCCGTCGCGAGACCCGGCGGACGCGTGGAGAGCGGCTGCCGGCGCGTCCCCGACGGTGAGAGTGCGAGGGCCCGATCATCGCTGCTCGCAGCTTTAATTAGGGCCCGAGCACCGAGGTGCGCGGACCTGGGGCATTGCATGCACCAGGGCCGCATGCACCAGAGGTGCAAGGCCCTATTGTTTCCGTAAGGATTATTATTATTATTATTCTTGTTCAGCATCGTTCACTCATTTTACACCCTGTTCCCATATGCGAAAACGAACGAAAATTGGCACACACGTCAGAAACTGCTCCCGCTACTCAGGCCCAGAGGCCCGGCACTGGGTGTGGCCCAGGGGCTCCACAGCGCCCCCTGGAAAAATCATCAGGTATAGGGAAAAAAATTTCGGCATATCCTACATAAATGAAATTTGGGAGGCAGATACATCTTGTCGGGACTGACAAAAAACCTCTTGGCAAAATTTCCTATGACCAACAGGAAGTCGGCCATTTTGTGTCAAAATCCATATTTCACGTGCCATATTTGAATGAACTACTCCTACAAATTTTACATGAGCAACTTCAAATTTGTCGTGTGTCATCTAAAGACCCATGGGATGAAACGATATCAAAAGTTTGAGTGTACGTCAGAGTCCCCCGCCGTGACGGCGTGGCGAAAATGTGGCGAATTTGGATCCCTCGCCATGAAAACGGAAGTCGCTCGTAATCGAAGGAACATGCTCCGAACGGACCCAAACTTCTCAGGCATGATAACAATCTTACCCTGAACAGATTGCCATGTCAATATTGGACATAGGTCATAGCGCCACCTACTGGCAACAGGAAGTATAATGTTTTTACACTTTTACGTCCTCTGTCTTATAGGTTGACCACATCAACGTCAAATTTGGTCAGCTAAGTTGTAAGAAGTTGCTGACGTGGTACTATGAAATTTGTGACCATGTGTGAAACGCTGTCGCCATGGTGACGCCTTGTTCGCCATAAAATACGAATACATATTTGAGGCACTTATGATGCTTTGTTTCTCACGAAACTTGGCAGACATGTTCAGAGTGGCAAGACAATATGTCCGATATGTGTCTTTTGTCCAATTGTGTCAAAATGGCTCCATAGCGCCCCCTACAACACTTAAAAGTCAATTATCCCACCTTTAAATTTGACGTAGAAGAACCAAATTCGGTGGGCTCATGTACCTCCCGACGAACTACCAAAAAGCCTCTTGGAGCAATTAGCTCCGCCCAACCGGAAGTCCGCCATTTTGATTTTACCTTGGCGTGGGCGGCGAACGGAAGGCGTCGTACTTTCGCGAACTCCTCCTAGGCGATTCATCGTATCCGTCTCAAACTTGGGTAACGCGTAGAGGAGGCCTTCCAGATCAAACGATATCAAAAGATTTAGTCCACATCGAAAGGCGTGGCCGCGGTGAAGCGTGATTCGCCACGAACAGGAAGTTGTTCCAAATCAAAGCTACATGGTCTAATCTGATCCAAACTTCTCAGGCGTGATAACAGTCCCACCCTAAACACATCTACATGTCAATTTTGGACATAAGTCATAGCGCCACCTAATGGTAATAGGAAGTTTGAAATTCTTCTTTTACGTCCTGTGCCTCGCAGGTTCAATGGAGAAACCTCAAATTTGGTCAGCGTATTTGTGAGACGTGGCTGATATTGTACTGTGAAATTTTTGACCATGTGTCAAACGCTGTTGCCATGGTGACGCCCTGTTCGCCATCAAATACCGATACATGTTTGAGGCACTTATGATGCTTTGTTTCTCACGAAACATGGCAGACATGTTCAGAGTGGCAAGTCGATATGTCCGATATGTGTCTTTTGTCAAATTATGTCAAAGTGGCTCCAAAGCGCCCCCTACAACATTTTAAAGTCAATTATCCCACCTTTAAATTTGACGTAGATGAACGAAATTCGGTCGGCTAGTGTATCTTCCAACGACCTACAAAAAAGCCTCTTGGAGCAATTAGCTCCGCCCAACCGGAAGTCAGCCATTTTGGATTTTACCTTGGCGTAAGCAGTGAACGGAAGGTGACGCACATTGATGAACTCCTCTTAGGCGGTTATTCGGATCTGCCTCAAACTTTAGCAACGCGTAGAGGAGGCGTCCCTGATCAAACGATATCAAAAGATTTAGTCTACATCAAAAGGCGTGGCCGTGGTGAAGCGTGATTCGCCATGCACAGGAAGTTGCTCCAAATCAAAGGTACATGGTCTGATCTGATCCAAACTTCTCAGGCATGATAACAGTCCCACCCTCAACACATCTAAAATGTCATAATCTAACACAAGTCATAGCGCAACCTAATGGTAACAGGTCGTTAGAAATTTGACTTTTACTTCCTCTGCCTGGCAGGTTCACTGGAGAAAATTCAAATTTGGTCGACTTAGTTGTGAGACAAGGCTGATATTGTACTGTGAAAGTTTTGACCGTGTGTCAACCGTGAGTCGACCTTTTTGATGTTTCGACCTGTAGTCTGTCGGTGCCACGAACTGAACCCGCCGGGAAGACGGCATTTTCAAAATGAGGACGCGGGGAAGAGAAATCGGCGCGTCCCGACCGGCCGTCGCGAGACTCAGCGGACGCGTGGAGAGCGGTTGCCGGCGCGTCCCCGACGGCGAGAGTGCGAGGGCCCGATCATCGCTGCTTGCAGCTTTAATTATTATTATTATTATTATTATTATTCTTGTTCAGACGCGGCCGCTCATTTTGCACCCTGTTCCCATATGCGAAAACGGACGAAAATTGGCACACACGTTAAGAACTGCTCCCGCTACTCAGGCCCAGAGGCCCGGCACTGGGTGTGGCCCAGGGGCTCCACAGCGCCCCCTGGAAAAATCATCAGGTATAGGGAAAAAAATTTCGGTGTATCCTACATAAATGAAATTTGGGGGGCAGATACATCTTGTCGGGACTGACAAAAAACCTCTTGGCAAAATTTCCTATGACCAACAGGAAGTCGGCCATTTTGTGTCAAAATCCATATTTCACGTGCCATAATTTCATGAACTACTCCTACAAATTTCACATGAGCAACTTCAAATTTGTCGTGTGTCATCTAAAGACCCATGGGATGAAACGATATCAAAAGTTTGAGTGTACGTCAGAGCCCCCCGCTGTGACGGCGTGGCGAAAATGTGGCGAATTTCGATCCCTCGCCATGAAAACGGAAGTCGCTCGTAATCGAAGGTACATGCTCCGATCGGACCCAAACTTCTCAGGCATGATAACAATCTTGCCCTGAACAGTTTACCATGTCAATATTGGACATAGGTCATAGCGCCACCTACTGGCAACAGGAAGTATAATGTTTTTACACTTTTACGTCCTCTGTCTTATAGGTTGACCACATCAACGTCAAATTTGGTCAGCTAAGTTGTAAGAAGTTGCTGACGTGGTACTATGAAATTTGTGACCATG
Organism: Scophthalmus maximus; assembly: GCF_022379125.1. Taxonomy (NCBI): domain Eukaryota; kingdom Metazoa; phylum Chordata; class Actinopteri; order Pleuronectiformes; family Scophthalmidae; genus Scophthalmus; species Scophthalmus maximus. The sequence goes on along the minus strand of NC_061523.1, from coordinate 25,873,116 downwards.
TGTCAAACGCTGTCGCCATGGTGACGCCTTGTTCGCCATAAAATACGAATACATATTTGAGGCACTTATGATGCTTTGTGTCTCACGAAACTTGGCAGACATGTTCAGAGTGGTAAGTGGATATGTCCGATATGTGTCTTTTGTCCAATTGTGTCAAAATGGCTCCATAGCGCCCCCTACAACACTTAAAAGTCAATTATCCCACCTTTAAATTTGACGTAGAAGAACCAAATTCGGTGGGCTCATGTACCTCCCGACGAACTACCAAAAAGCCTCTTGGAGCAATTAGCTCCGCCCAACCGGAAGTCAGCCATTTTGATTTTACCTTAGCGTGGGCGGCGAACGGAAGGCGTCGTACTTTCGCGAACTCCTCCTAGGCGATTCATCGTATCCGTCTCAAACTTGGGTAACGCGTAGAGGAGGCCTTCCGGATCAAACGATATCAAAAGATTTAGTCCACATCGAAAGGCGTGGCCGCGGTGAAGCGTGATTCGCCACGAACAGGAAGTTGCTCCAAATCAAAGGTACATGGTCTGATCTGATCCAAACTTCTCAGGCACGATAACAGTTCCGCCCTAAACACATCTACATGTCAATATTGGACATAAGTCATAGCGCCACCTAATGGTGATAGGAAGTTTGAAATTCTTCTTTTACATCCTGTGCCTCGCAGGTTCAATGGAGAAACCTCTAATTTGGTCAGCGTAGTTGTGAGACGTGGCTGATATTGTACTGTGAAATTTTTGACCATGTGTCAAACGCTGTTGCCATGGTGACGCCCTGTTCGCCATCAAATACCGATACATGTTTGAGGCACTTATGATGCTTGGTTTCTCACGAAACATGGCAGACATGTTCAGAGTGGCAAGACAATATGTCCAATATGTGTCTTTTGTCCAATTGTGTCAAAATGGCTCCATAGCGCCCCCTACAATATTTCAAAGTCAATTCTAACGCCTTTAAATTTGACTTAGAAGAACCAAATTCGGTCGGCTTATGTACCTCCCAACGAACTACCAAAAAGCCTCTTGGAGCAATTAGCTCCGCCCAACCGGAAGTCCGCCTTTTTGATTTTAATAGGCAAACGATGGAAAACGATGGAAAAACAAAGGTGTCGTGTTTTACCACCAGCTCCTCCTTGGTGGATAATCGAATCCACCTCAAACTTGGGCGACGCATAGATGAGACCTTCCCGATCAAACGGCGCATGGGGTTTTATTGTCCACATCGAAAGGCGCGGCCGCTGCGAAGCGCGATTCGCCATGAACAGGAAGTTGCTCCAAATCAAAGGTACATCGTCTAATCTGATCCAAACTTCTCAGGCATGATAACAGTCCCACCCTCAACACATCTACATGTCAATATTGGACATAAGTCATAGCGCCACCTAATGGTGATAAGAAGTTTAAAATTGTACTTTTACGTCCTCTGCCTCGCAGGTTCACTGGAGCAATCTCAAATTTGGTCAGCGTAGTTGTGAGACGTGGCTGATATTGTACTGTGAAATTTTTGACCATGTGTCAAACGCTGTTGCCATGGTGACGCCCTGTTCGCCATCAAATACGGATACATGTTTGAGGCACATGAGTTGATTTGTGTCTCACGAAACTTGGCAGGCATGTTCAGAGTGGCAAGTCAATATGTCCAATATGTGTCTTTTGTCCAATTGTGTAAAAATGGCTCCATAGCGCCCCCTACAACATTTCAAAGTCACGGCCCCCGCCTTTAAATTTGACGTAGATGAACGAAATTCGGTCGGCTAATGTATCATCCACCGACCTACAAAAAACCCTCTTGGAGCCATTAGCTCCGCCCAACCGGAAGTCAGCCATTTTGGATTTTACCTTGGCGTAAGCAGTGAATGGAAGGCGACGCACTTTTACCACTTCCTCCTTGGCGGTTAATCGAATCCACCTCAAACTAGGGCGACGCGTAGATGAGATCTTCCCGATCAAACGGCATATAGGGTTTTATAGTCTACGACGAAAGGTGCGGGCGCAGCGGAGCGCGATTCGCCACGAAACGTGAGGTGTTTTTTCACTGTGTCGGGGATGCTTCTACAGGCACGAAACACAGCACACATATTACAAACGAGGACAGGTTCGATCGGACATGAGTTTTGAGTTCGGCCGTTGCAAAGCAGCTCCATAGCGCTCCTTACAATACAAAAAAACCAAGCCACCCGCGCGTATGAAATATCACCGGCGAACGTATCTACAGGCTGAAGTCTGTCGGTGCCACGAACTGAACCCGCCGGGAAACGGCATTTTCAAAGTGAGGACACGGGGAAGAGAAATCGGCGCGTCCCGACCGGCCGTCGCGAGACTCGGCGGACGCGTGGAGAGCGGCTGCCGGCGCGTCCCCGACGGCGAGAGTGCGAGGGCCCGATCATCGCTGCTCGCAGCTTTAATTATTATTATTATTATTATTATTCTTATTTTTCAGCATCGTTCGCTCACTTTTCAGGCACTTCCCATATGCGAAAACGAAGGAAATTTGGCACACACGTCAGAAATTGCTCCCGCTACTCAGACCCAGAGGCCTGGCACTGGGTGTGGCCATGGGGCTCCATAGCGCCCCCTTATGTAAGGGAGTCTTTTCGGGTGCAAATAGTGACAGCTCTGAATCGAAGGTGCTTGGTCTGATCTGTACGAAACTTTTTGGGTATGATAAGACGACCGCCCTCAACACATCTCCATCTTAATATTGGCCATAAGTCATAGCGCCACCTACTGGCAATTTAACGTGACAAATCCTACTTTTATTTCCTCTGCCTCGCAGATTCACCCGATCAACCTCAAACTTGCTCAGTACACTTATACATATTTGACAATGTCATATAAAAAAATCGGTGACGTTTCGTCGGAAGCCGTCCGCGCGGCTATTGAAAAACTACGAGCTAACGGCTAACAAAATTGGAATCATCATAACTCAACCATATTTGGACAAATCTTTACCAGATTCCTCATGAATGATAACTGTCCCACCCTGAACAGATTCCCATGTCAATATTGGACATAAGTCATAGCGCCACCTACTGGTAACAGGAAGTATGAAATTCTTCTTTTACATCCTGTGCCTTTCAGGATCATTGGATCCACTTCATATTTGGTCAGCTTAGTTGTGACACATGGCTGATGTTATACTGTGAAAATTTTTGAAACGACTCAAACGCTGTTGCCATGGTGACGCGTTGTTCGCCATAAAATCCGTTACATATTTGAGGCACTTATGATGCTTTGTTTCTCACGAAACTTGGCAGACATGTTCAGAGTGGCAAGGCGATATGTCCGATATGTGTCTTTTGTCCAATTGTGTCAAAATGGCTCCATAGCGCCCCCTACAACATTTAAAAGTCAATTTTAACACCTTTAAATTTGACGTAGAAGAACCAAATTCGGTGGGCTCATGTACCTCCCGACGACCTACCAAAAAGCCTCTTGGAGCAATTAGCTCCGCCCAACCGGAAGTCAGCCATTTTGGATTTTACCTTGGCGTAGGTGGCGAACGGAAGGTGACGTACTTTGACGAACTCCTCCTAGGCGGTTATTCGGATCCGCCTCAAACTTTAGCAACGCGTAGAGGAGGCCTTCCGGATCAAACGATATCAAAAGATTTTGTCTAAATCGAAAGGCGTGGCCGCGGTGAAGCGTGATTCGCCATGAACAGGATGTTGCTCCAAATCAAAGGTACATCGTCTAATCTGATCCAAACTTCTCAGGCATGATAACAGTCCCACCCTCAACACATCTACATGTCAATATTGGACATAAGTCATAGCGCCACCTAATGGTGATAGGAAGTTTGAAATTCTTCTTTTAGGTCCTCTGCCTGGCAGGTTCAATGGAGAAACCTCAAATTTGGTCAGCGTAGTTGTGAGACGTGGCTGATATTGTACTGTGAAATTTTTGACCATGTGTCAAACGCTGTTGCCATGGTGACGCCCTGTTCGCCATCAAATACCGATACATGTTTGAGGCACTTATGATGCTTTGTTTCTCACGAAACATGGCAGACATGTTCAGAGTGGCAAGTCGATATGTCCGATATGTGTCTTTTGTCCAATTGTGTCAAAATGGCTCCATAGCGCCCCCTACAACATTTAAAATTCAATTGTCCCACCTTTAAATTTGACGTAGAAGAACTAAATTCGGTCGGCTCATGTACCTCTCGACGACCTACCAAAAAGCCTCTTGGAGCAATTAGCTCCGCCCAACCGGAAGTCAGCCATTTCGGATTTTACCTTGGTGTAAGCAGTGGACGGAAGGTGACGTACTTTGACGAACTCCTCCTAGGCGGTTGTTCGGATCCGCCTCAAACTTTAGCAACGCGTAGAGGAGGCCTTCCGCATCAAACGATATCAAAAGATTTACTCCACATCGAAAGGCGTGGCCGCGGTGAGGCGTGATTCACCATGAACAGGAAGTTGCTCAAAATCAAAGCTACATGGTCTAATCTGATCCAAACTTCTCAGGCGTGATAACAGTCCCACCCTAAACACATCTATATGTCAATATTGGACATAAGTCATAGCGCCACCTAATGGTGATAGGAAGTTTGAAATTCTTCTTTTACGTCCTCTGCCTCGCAGGTTCACTGGAGAAACCTCAAATTTGGTCAGCTTAGTTGTGAGACATGGCTGATATTGTACTGTGAAATTTTTGACCATATGTCAAACGCTGTTGCCATGGTGACGCCCTGTTCGCCATCAAATACGTTACATATTTGAGGCACTTATGATGCTTTGTTTCTCATGAAACTTGGCAGACATGTTCAGAGTGGCAAGACAATATGTCTGATATGTGTCTTTTGTCCAATTGTGTCAAAATGGCTCCATAGCGCCCCCTACAACATTTCAAAGTCAATTCTAACGCCTTTAAATTTGACTTAGAAGAACCAAATTCGGTCGGCTCATGTACCTCCCGACGACCTACCAAAAAGCCTCTTGGAGCAATTAGCTCCGCCCAACCGGAAGTCAGCCATTTTGGATTTTACCTTGGGGTAAGCAGTGAACGAAAGGCGACGCACATTGACGAACTCCTCCTACGGGACACGGGTATGGGAATTTTCCACTTCGTGGCTGAGAATGAATGGGCATTTTCCTGCCATTGGTCAAAGGTCGTCACAATGGACTTGCGTCCCTGTTAGGGTGTCATATGGCTGTGACTAAGATCACGAATTGGACGCAAAGTGTGCTGAAGCCACTGCGCCTGTCGGTGGCGCTATCACTCCTTTCTGGGCTGGGGGGGGGGGCCCCGGGTATTGCCGTTGGACACAGGGGCCCCTACCACTTCCCTAACTCGTACACCTGTCCAACTGATGGACCTTTTTGTCCACTTCATTCACTTTGTAAATTTTTGGGTGTCCGCTTCGTGGTACATTTGTCGACATTGCAGAACTTGTCATGGTAGTACAGTACGGTACAGTAAATATGTCCAATCGGAGGAATATTTGTCCACTCTGGGTAAATGGCCCCCTTTTGCCCAAAACTCGCTTGCCGACTCTGGGGCGGGGTACCAGGGGCCCCCGGGGCCCCCGGGGGCCAAAAGTCCAATTAGCCCAGAACTCACTTGCCGACATCGGGGGGGAGAGGCCTGAGGGGGGCCCGGGAGTACCAGGGGCCCCCGGGGGCCAAAAGTCCAATTAGCCCAGAACTCACTTGCCGACATCGGGGGGAGAGGCCTGAGGGGGGCCCGGGAGTACCAGGGGCCCCCGGGGGCCAAAAGTCCAATTAGCCCAGGACTCACTTGCCGACATCGGGGGGAGAGGCCTGAGGGGGGCCCGGGAGTACCAGGGGCCCCCGGGGGCCAAAAGTCCAATTATCCCAGAACTCACTTGCCGACACCGGGGGCTTTGGCACAAGGGGCCCCCGGGGGCCCCCGGGGTAGGTTGCACTTCCACCGAGTGGACATGTTCCCCCCACTGAGGAGGACTGTGCTGGCCGGGTGGAAGAGACCACCTTGCCTTTGTCCAGTTGGAATACCCTGACCTCAGCTCTAAGGTATTTTGAAGTGTACGTACACTTCGCCGCCTATTTTTAGGACCCCCGGGGAGCCGGGCAAGGGGGGGTTGGGGACGTCCACTCCGCGACATGGGCCGCTTCTTGCCACTGGACGGTTTCCGGAGCCCACTTCCCTAGGGTGGGGAAGAGAAATCGCCGCGTCCCGACCGGCCGTCGCGAGACCCGGCGGACGCGTGGAGAGCGGCTGCCGGCGCGTCCCCGACGGCGAGAGTGCGAGGGCCCGATCATCGCTGCTCGCAGCTTTAATTATTATTATTAGGGCCCGAGCACGGAGGTGCGCGGACCTGGGGCATTGCATGCACCAGGGCCGCATGCACTGAAGTGCAAGGCCCTATTGTTTCCGCAAGGATTATTATTATTATTATTATTATTATTATTATTCTTATTTTTCAGCATCGTTCGCTCACTTTTCAGGCACTTCCCATATGCGAAAACGAAGGAAATTTGGCACACACGTCAGAAATTGCTCCCGCTACTCAGACCCAGAGGCCTGGCACTGGGTGTGGCCATGGGGCTCCATAGCGCCCCCTTATGTAAGGGAGTCTTTTCGGGTGCAAATAGTGACAGCTCTGAATCGAAGGTGCTTGGTCTGATCTGTACGAAACTTTTTGGGTATGATAAGACGACCGCCCTCAACACATCTCCATCTTAATATTGGCCATAAGTCATAGCGCCACCTACTGGCAATTTAACGTGACAAATCCTACTTTTATTTCCTCTGCCTCGCAGATTCACCCGATCAACCTCAAACTTGCTCAGTACACTTATACATATTTGACAATGTCATATAAAAAAATCGGTGACGTTTCGTCGGAAGCCGTCCGCGCGGCTATTGAAAAACTACGAGCTAACGGCTAACAAAATTGGAATCATCATAACTCAACCATATTTGGACAAATCTTTACCAGATTCCTCATGAATGATAACTGTCCCACCCTGAACAGATTCCCATGTCAATATTGGACATAAGTCATAGCGCCACCTACTGGTAACAGGAAGTATGAAATTCTTCTTTTACATCCTGTGCCTTTCAGGATCATTGGATCCACTTCATATTTGGTCAGCTTAGGTGTGACACATGGCTGATGTTATACTGTGAAAATTTTTGAAACGACTCAAACGCTGTTGCCATGGTGACGCGTTGTTCGCCATAAAATCCGTTACATATTTGAGGCACTTATGATGCTTTGTTTCTCACGAAACTTGGCAGACATGTTCAGAGTGGCAAGGCGATATGTCCGATATGTGTCTTTTGTCCAATTGTGTCAAAATGGCTCCATAGCGCCCCCTACAAAACTTAAAAGTCAATTATCCCACCTTTAAATTTGACGTAGAAGAACCAAATTCGGTGGGCTAATGTACCTCCCGACGACCTACGAAAAAGCCTCTTGGAGCAATTAGCTCCGCCCAACCGGAAGTCCGCCATTTTGATTTTACCTTGGCGTAAGGGGCGAACGGAAGGCCTCGTACTTTCGCGAACTCCTCCTAGGCGGTTCATGGGATCCGCCTCAAACTTGGGCAACGCGTAGAGGAGGCCTTCCGGATCAAACGATATCAAAAGATTTTGTCTAAATCGAAAGGCGTGGCCGCGGTGAAGCGTGATTCGCCATGAACAGGAAGTTGCTCCAAATCAAAGGTACATGGTCTAATCTGATCCAAACTTCTCAGGCATGATAACAGTCCCGCCCTGAAAACATCTTCATGTCAATATTGGACATAAGTCATAGCGCCACCTAATGGTGATAGGAAGTTTGAAATTCTTCTTTTATGTCCTCTGCCTCGCAGGTTCACTGGAGAAACCTCAAATTTGGTCAGCTTAGTTGTGAGACATGGCTGATATGATACTTTGAAAATTTTGACCATGTGTCAAACGCTGTTGCCATGGTGACGCCCTGTTCGCCATCAAATACGTTACATATTTGAGGCACTTATGATAATTTGTTTGTCACGAAACTTGGCAGACATGTTCAGAGTGGCAAGACAATATGTCCGATATGTGTCTTTTGTCCAATTGTGTCAAAATGGCTCCATAGCGCCCCCTACAAAACTTAAAAGTCAATTATCGCACCTTTAAATTTGACGTAGAAGAACTAAATTCGGTCGGCTCATGTACCTCTCGACGACCTACCAAAAAGCCTCTTGGAGCAATTAGCTCCGCCCAACCGGAAGTCAGCCATTTCGGATTTTACCTTGGTGTAAGCAGTGAACGGAAGGTGACGTACTTTGACGAACTCCTCCTAGGCGGTTATTCGGATCCGCCTCAAACTTGGGCAACGCGTAGAGGAGGCCTTCCGGATCAAACGATATCAAAAGATTTACTCCACATCGAAAGGCGTGGCCGCGGTGAGGCGTGATTCACCATGAACAGGAAGTTGCTCCAAATCAAAGCTACATGGTCTAATCTGATCCAAACTTCTCAGGCGTGATAACAGTCCCACCCTAAACACATCTACATGTCAATATTGGACATAAGTCATAGCGCCACCTAATGGTGATAGGAAGTATGAAATTCTTCTTTTACGTCCTCTGCCTCGCAGGTTCACTGGAGAAACCTCAAATTTGGTCAGCTTAGTTGTGAGACATGGCTGATATTGTACTGTGAAATTTTTGACCATATGTCAAACGCTGTTGCCATGGTGACGCCCTGTTCGCCATCAAATACGTTACATATTTGAGGCACTTATGATGCTTTGTTTCTCATGAAACTTGGCAGACATGTTCAGAGTGGCAAGACAATATGTCTGATATGTGTCTTTTGTCCAACTGTGTCAAAATGGCTCCATAGCGCCCCCTACAACATTTCAAAGTCAATTCTAACGCCTTTAAATTTGACTTAGAAGAACCAAATTCGGTCGGCTCATGTACCTCCCGACGACCTACCAAAAAGCCTCTTGGAGCAATTAGCTCCGCCCAACCGGAAGTCAGCCATTTTGGATTTTACCTTGGGGTAGGCAGTGAACGAAAGGCGACGCACTTTGACGAACTCCTCCTACGGGACACGGGTAAGGGAATTTTCCACTTCGTGGCTGAGAATGAATGGGCATTTTCCTGCCATTGGTCAAAGGTCGTCACAATGGACTTGCGTCCCTGTTAGGGTGTCATATGGCTGTGACTAAGATCACGAATTGGACGCAAAGTGTGCTGAAGCCACTGCGCCTGTCGGTGGCGCTATCACTCCTTTCTGGGCTGGGGGGGGGGGCCCCGGGTATTGCCGTTGGACACAGGGGCCCCTACCACTTCCCTAACTCGTACACCTGTCCAACTGATGGACCTTTTTGTCCACTTCATTCACTTTGTAAATTTTTGGGTGTCCGCTTCGTGGTACATTTGTCGACATTGCAGAACTTGTCATGGTAGTACAGTACGGTACAGTAAATATGTCCAATCGGTGGAATATTTGTCCACTCTGGGTAAATGGCCCCCTTTTGCCCAAAACTCGCTTGCCGACTCTGGGGCGGGGTACCAGGGGCCCCCGGGGCCCCCGGGGGCCAAAAGTCCAATTAGCCCAGAACTCACTTGCCGACATCGGGGGGGAGAGGCCTGAGGGGGGCCCGGGAGTACCAGGGGCCCCCGGGGGCCAAAAGTCCAATTAGCCCAGAACTCACTTGCCGACATCGGGGGGAGAGGCCTGAGGGGGGCCCGGGAGTACCAGGGGCCCCCGGGGGCCAAAAGTCCAATTATCCCAGAACTCACTTGCCGACACCGGGGGCTTTGGCACAAGGGGCCCCCGGGGGCCCCCGGGGTAGGTTGCACTTCCACCGAGTGGACATGTTCCCCCCACTGAGGAGGACTGTGCTGGCCGGGTGGAAGAGACCACCTTGCCTTTGTCCAGTTGGAATACCCTGACCTCAGCTCTAAGGTATTTTGAAGTGTACGTACACTTCGCCGCCTATTTTTAGGACCCCCGGGGAGCCGGGCAAGGGGGGGTTGGGGACGTCCACTCCGCGACATGGGCCGCTTCTTGCCACTGGACGGTTTCCGGAGCCCGCTTCCCTATGGTGGGGAAGAGAAATCGTCGCGTCCCGACCGGCCGTCGCGAGACCCGGCGGACGCGTGGAGAGCGGCTGCCGGCGCGTCCCCGACGGCAAGAGTGCGAGGGCCCGATCATCGCTGCTCGCAGCTTTAATTATTATTATTCTTGTTCAGACGCGGTCGCTCATTTTGCACCCTGTTCCCATATGCGAAAACGGACGAAAATTGGCACACACGTTAAGAACTGCTCCCGCTACTCAGGCCCAGAGGCCCGGCACTGGGTGTGGCCCAGGGGCTCCACAGCGCCCCCTGGAAAAATCAGCAGGTATAGGAAAAAAAAATTTGGAGTATCCTACATAAATGAAATTTGGGAGGCAGATACATCTTGTCGGACCTGACAAAAAACCTCTTGGCAAAATTTCCTATGACCAACAGGAAGTCGGCCATTTTGTGTCAAAATCCATATTTCACGTGCCATATTTTAATGAACTACTCCTACAAATTTCACATGAGCAACTTCAAATTTGTCGTGTGTCATCTAAAGACCCATGGGATGAAACGATATCAAAAGTTTGAGTGTACGTCAGAGCCCCCCGCTGTGACGGCGTGGCGAAAATGTGGCGAATTTCGATCCCTCGCCATGAAAACGGAAGTCGCTCGTAATCGAAGGTACATGCTCCGATCGGACCCAAACTTCTCAGGCATGATAACAATCTTGCCCTGAACAGATTGCCATGTCAATATTGGACATAGGTCATAGCGCCACCTACTGGCAACAGGAAGTATAATGTTTTTACACTTTTACGTCCTCTGTCTTATAGGTTGACCACATCAACGTCAAATTTGGTCAGCTAAGTTGTAAGAAGTTGCTGACGTGGTACTATGAAATTTGTGACCATGTGTCAAACGCTGTCGCCATGGTGACCCCTTGTTCGCCATAAAATACGAATACATATTTGAGGCACTTATGATGCTTTGTTTCTCACGAAACTTGGCAGACATGTTCAGAGTGGCAAGTCAATATGTCCGATATGTGTCTTTTGTCCAATTGTGTCAAAATGGCTCCATAGCGCCCCCTACAACACTTAAAAGTCAATTATCCCACCTTTAAATTTGACGTAGAAGAACCAAATTCGGTGGGCTCATGTACCTCCTGACGAACTACCAAAAAGCCTCTTGAAGCAATTAGCTCCGCCCAACCGGAAGTCAGCCATTTTGATTTTACCTTGACGTAGGCGGCAAACGGAAGGCGCCGTACTTTCGCGAACTCCTCCTAGGCGGTTCATCGGATCCACCTCAAACTTGGGCAACGCGTAGAGGAGGCCTTCCGGATCAAACGATATCAAAAGATTTTGTCTAAATTGAAAGGCGTGGCCGCGGTGGAGCGTGATTCGCCACGAACAGGATGTTGCTCCAAATCAAAGGTACATGGTCTGATCTGATCCAAACTTCTCAGGCACGATAACAGTTCCGCCCTAAACACATCTACATGTCAATATTGGACATAAGTCATAGCGCCACCTAATGGTGATAGGAAGTTTGAAATTTTACTTTTACGTCCTCTGCCTCGCAGGTTCACTGGAGCAACCTCAAATTTGGTCAGCTTAGTTGTGAGACATGGCCGATATTGTACTGTGAAATTTTTGACCATGTGTCAAACGCTGTTGCCATGGTGACGCCCTGTTCGCCATCAGATACGGACACATGTTTGAGGCACTTGGGATGATTTGTATGTCACCAAACTTGGCAGACATGTTCAGAGTGGCAAGTCGATATGTTTGATATGTGTCTTTTGTCCAATTGTGTCAAAATGGCTCCATAGCGCCCCCTACAACATTTCAAAGTCATGGCCCCCGCCTTTAAATTTGACATAGATGAACGAAATTCGGTCGGCTAGTGTATCTTCCTCCGACCTACAAAAAAGCCTGTTGGAGCCATTAGCTCCGCCCAACCCGAAGTCAGCCATTTTGGATTTTATATGACTAAACATGGAAAATCAAAGGTGACGTACTTTTACCACCTCCTCCTTGGCCGTTAATCGAAACCACCTCAAACTTGGGCGACGCGTAGATGAGATCTTCCCGATCAAACGACCTATAGGGTTTTATAGTCTACGACGAAAGGTGCGGGCGCAGCGGAGCGCGATTCGCCATGAAACGTGAGCTATTTTTTCACTGTGTCGGGGATGCTTCTACAGGCACGAAACACAGCACACATATTACAAACATGGACAGGTTCGATCGGACATGAGTTTTGAGTTCGGCCGTTGCAAAGCAGCTCCTTAGCGCTCCTTACAACACAAAAAAACCAAGCCACCCGAGCGTATGAAATGTCACCAGCGAACGTATCTACAGGCCGAAGTCTGTCGGCGCCACGAACTGAACCCACCAGGAAGACAGCATTTTCAAAGTGAGGACACGGGGAAGAGAAATCGGCGCGTCCCGACCGGCCGTCGCGAGACTCGGCGGACGCGTCGAGAGCGGCTGCCGGCGCGTCCCCGACGGCGAGAGTGCGAGGGCCCGATCATCGCTGCTTGCAGCTTTAATTACTATTATTATTAGTATTATTATATTGTCAGTGTTTGTGCCACGTACCTGTAACACACCACAAACAACATCAGAAAATGCTGCTCACTTGCAGTTGTTTTTCCTCGTTTCGTGTTGAATTTCTGCTTTCTTAGTTTTCCTCTCCTCTCGGTTGTTGTAGGTTTTTAGTTTTTTTTTATGTTAATATTGTGACATCAGCATTTTTACAAAAGTGCACAAATCAAGGCCAGCGGCGAGTCTGACGCGGGGGTGGATCCAGGTCGTCCTTCCTCTCGTCTCTTCCTCTCCACTGTTCCTTGACCTCAGTGGGAAAGGTCATGAGGTCAAAGGAAAGGTGTCAAGGTGTGTTCACAGGACGCAGGAGAAGAGAATCCGACTCCACTTTAACTCAACTACGTCGTCACGCGACGGCGGATGTTGTCGACGCGTCTGTCGTGGTGAAACGACACATTTCTGAAGACGAACTACAAAAAACCTCAGCGGCTCCGTCAGCGTGTTTCAGTGTTTCACCACCGTGTGACATCACATGTTATGATCCATATGTAAAAGTAACTGACACGATGACGTCTCTTCTGGGTCACATTCATACTCTTCTTCTACTTCTGCTTCTTCGTCACGTTAAATATCGCTGCCGCAATGAATTGTTTCTTTTCCACACTGTTTATCATCATAACTTGATTTTTTGATTTGATTTAAAGTCGACTTGAGGGAAGCGCGGCGGCGGCGGCGGCGGCGGCGGCGTCACTATTGAAACTTTAATTTCCGACACTGATTGAAGAAAAAACAGATCTGGAACACGGAACACAAAGAAGTCGAACCCGCGGGGACGGAGGGTAAAAAACAGAGGAACGTAATTAAAATCACACGTGCGCAGTGTGACGCCACGAGGGAATTAATTCTGTCTGTGTGTTGGTGAAATGAATCAGGCTTTTTGGTTATCAGATATGACAGCGATTATTTTTTCCCTGCTGATTCCTTTAACCACGGTCTGCAGTTTTCGTTCGTTCTTCTGTCTTTCATTCATTTATTTATTTTTCTCAGTTCTTGTGGAATTGTGTTGCTTAAGAATAAACTGTGAAAATGGATGAAAACCCAGTGATTTATTAAAAATGGAGCGTGTCAATCAGTCCTGGGTCTAAATCTGAAAACACATCGGGCATTTTTATTTTATTTCATTCCAGTTCAGGTGAAGAGAGGACTAAATAAATTAAAGAATAAATAGATGGAAATCATCCGGATCAGACCCCCCCCTCCCTCTTCCCCCTCCAACACATTAATTTCCACTTTATGGCTTCATTTTTTTCCGTCCTAATCTGTCAGAGCTGCTTTTCATCGCCGAGCTTCATAATAGTAAAAACCAACGCGACGGAGTCCGTTGAAAGGCCTTAAACACTTTAATGAGCAGTAGATTGTAGTTGATTTGGGTTAAACGGCGCTGCCAGATGTTACCGCTTCAAATCAAACAGCTGCTTAAAATGGGATAAACATCCATGACCCCCCTCTTTTTAATGATTTAATCCACTGAGACCTGTGAGTGTCTGAGCGGTTTCATCCCTTCAGATCAGAAATGCAGGCCCTCTGAATTATTTCCACATTTGCTGTGAAGGACACCCAACGAGAGAATCCCTCACACCGGTGCTTAAAGATCACACCCCCCCAGATATCAGGCCCCCAAATATGCAGGATTTTCTCTTCGTGTTTCCTGAGAAATCGGTAAAAATGTGGGAAAAGGAAAAATTCCTGGACGTGTTTGTCTTTTCTCCCGTGGTCCATGTGGAACAGTTTCTTCGACCCCGTCATTAAAACCCAATGTGAGTGTAAAGACCTTTCCGCGGATGGCGAACATGTGCGGGTACGCGACGACGTGAACACGTTTCGACATGGTCGAGGTTTTGTCTCTCTCTCGACAGACAGATATTAATTTCTCATACGTACATTTATATATGCACACATACATACTCAGACTGAATCAGTTCCTCCAGGTTCCCCTGCCGATGTCGGATGATTAAACGTGACGTTGTATCTCAGACACGCGACGTCTTCAGAAGCTCTGGTGACGTCGCCGTGATGTCTGTGGGTTTTTTTCCGTCCGCACATTATTGGACAGTAAAATCTTTTGATTCTCACTATAGTACGAATTAAAGATTTAAAACCACCTTCAGGATCACAGCATGAACTTTTAAAGTTATTGTTACACTGGCGGTTGCAGCAGTTTGGTTATTAATAACAGCAACATTGATTCGCAGCTGTTGGAGGTTTTAATATTTCAACACTTGAATATTTACACCACGCAAATATGTGAGTGTAACGGGATCATTTATATTTACTCGCACGAGTAGCGCAAGACACAACCTGTTCCATTTCTATCGACTTCCTGTCTGTTTATGATTTTTTAATTCCAGTTTTGTTTCTATGTCATCAGTCTTAAGCTGCTATACCAACGCAGCGCAGGGTCACACGAGCCTAAACGGAGGTACGGTGCATTTCTGAAATTTGACTTGACAGAGGCTCAACAGTGGGTTTTTTTTTAAAGAGGTAAGTGAGATATTTTTTTGGGGGGCGACCGAGCTGCTGTGTCAGAAAACAACAACTATATAAAACTACAGTCTGACGCAGAATGAAGCATATATATATGTGTATATATATATATATATATTCTGTTGGACGGATCTCAATGCTAATTAACTTTAGTGACATTGCATCATTTGAATATTTTACTCGAGTGTCAAATCTTCTGATACGAGGGAGTGAAGCGAATGATGCGAATTTAGCATCTTTGCATTATTCGTGTCACGACCTTCACGGCTTTCGTGTCTACTCGCATCTGTGCAATGACTTTGAATGTAATCTTATCGCGCAAAAAATTTGGGTCGCATTTGGTGTGACCTCACCCATTAGATTTCACCAATTAATGAAAAAAATAGCTTTTTTTCCACAAACAAAATACGAAAACAGCATTTCGACAATTTTTAATAAATATTAATTAGCCTTAAAGCCCCAGTGTGTAATTTTTTTGTAATTTTATGGCGCCATCTGGTGGTAAAGCTGCAGACCGCAACCAACTGAGCGTCCGACAGGGGACACTATATTGTGGCACACCGCTGATTCCATTTCTGGTTTCCGGCAGCGCTGATAATTCAAAGCGAATGCGACATATTCTGGACCGTTTTGTGAAATAACCCTATTCAACACGAAGTAGAAACATGGAGACTCACACGGATGTTGGGTCGACCTCATGGAACTATATTTAACTCATATATGAACACAGAGTTATGGACAATATGTTCTGTTTCTGTAAAAACGTTCTTCTAAATATTACACAATGTAGCTTAAATGTAATCAAATTATTTTTAAACCTATAAAGTGACACTATTTCAATCTTAAAATAATAAAACAATGTAATCTTGTTCCTTTTGGCAACTATTCTTCGCCTCGTTCCATTTTTATTTTTAAATAACCTCCTTGATGGAAGAAATCACATTAAACAAATGAAAAACATAAATTGAGTTTAGTTGCTCAACAATCATCCTGAACAGACTTTCATCTGCTGCTGAAACGGGCATTGCCATACAACATGGCTGACGACGAGTCTTTTGGCGTTCTGCACCACCGGGGGTTAAAAGGTATCAACAGTCGACTATCACAAACATGGTTTCTCACTTCGTTCCGAACGCTGAAACGATCCTTTGAAACAGAAACCACCTTTGACCCATCCGTCTTTATTCTCCTCTCAAAGACAAGAAAATAACCGTGGCTGCACAGCAGAGCGATAACAATCTGTTATTCACATGCAAGCTACTTGTCGTTTTAATGGACCCGCTGCGACCAAAACACGATCACTCGTTCCAATTACTCCACGCCAAATTAAAAGGCGGGTTTTTCAGAAGGCATTAATGCATATTAATTAGTGTCACAAGGTGGAGGCAGAACGTGGCGGCGAGTCAGAAGACGGTCGACTTCTGACGCCTCGATTGTAAGTAATGAAAAATACCTCGCTGTTTTGTTTTTTTAATGATGAGCAATTTCTAGTTTATTACTCACTGTTGTTTGCCATTAATTTTTAATCAACTGCTGAATAAAATGCACATTTAGTGGAAGTGGTCGTGAACTGAACGTGGGTAAGATGGACGCAGGTCAGAAACAGTCAGAAACATCATATTCTCTCAAATGTGTCTGGTATTTTTAAGTCTGTAAGTGCTTTATACATTACAACTGTTGAATTCCTTCTTTTTTTTTACTCAGGTAAAGAAATAATTTTTAATTCCTTGGTCATTTTTAAAAAGATACATCATTAACATTCCCTGTCTTATTACCTGACATAAAATGTATTTTTTGGAAAAAAAACTTGACTAAGATTCATATATATATAAAGGCTCTGATGCTAATTGACAACGCTAACATGTTGAGCAGGTGTAATGTATTTAATAACCAACAGTGTCATTGGCCAACCCAATAGTTGAATTTACAGTATATATTTTCCCCAAAACCACAGATGTCAGCCTCAAGGTGACGCCAGAAGAGATGTCAGGGAATTATTGGGACCAAAAATATCCAAATTTCATAGTAATCACAAAATATTGATAGCTTGAATAAAAAAACTAACTCAAGAACATTTATGGCAAAATTTATTAATGAACACAGTCCCTGTTAAATCAGGGAGATAGGATACAGTATGGACTGTAAATAAAAAAAGACATAGCATCTCTACTTCCCCCCAATGTACAGAAATGAAGCCAAAATAACGTGCGCTTTTGAAGTCGTTTGGAGCCAGCGTGATAAAAAAAAAACTAGCTATCACAGAAAACATGTTTGGTAAACATTTATTTTGTGTCTACTTTGACTTTTTTTACTTTGGTCCACAACCCATCTGCTAACATGGAGGGGGCGGGGCTTATGACCTATACAGCAGCCAGACACCAGGGGGCGATCCAGATGATTTGGCTCCAGTTTTTGGGAGCTGTCATGTCGTCCATCTTTATTTACAGACTATGGGACACTGGAAGTACATTTTTCAGATGCGTAGTTTGTTTGGTAGATTTGTTCATTTAAAAAAAAAAAAATATATATATATATATATATATATATATATATATTCATTCATCGTTCATTCATCGTCTACCGCTTTATCCATTTAAGGGTCGCGGGGGGTCGCTGGAGCCAATCCCAGCTGACATTGGGCGAGAGGCGGGGTTCACCCTGGACAGGTCGCCAGCCTATCGCAGGGCCACATACAGACACGGACAATCATTCACTCTCACATTCACACCTACGGTCAATTTAGAGTCTCCAATGAACCTAACCCCATTCTCATGTCTTTGGTGTGTGGGAAGAAGCCGGAGAACCCGGAGAGAACCCACGCATACACGGGGAGAACATGCAAACTCCACACAGAAAGGCCCTGGTTGAACCGGGATTCGAACCCAGAACCTTCTTGCTGTGAGGCGAAGGTGCTAACCACTACACCACCGTGCAGCCCTATATATATATATATATATTATAATTTATTCATCTGGCACGTTTCGAGATTAAACCCCCTTGTGGGACATACACATTTTGGAACATGGCAGTATATGTATTCATTATCATATATATCAAACAGCACTGAGCGCAGACATTGTGTATGTACACGTATAATATTGTTATAAATAAAAAGACAATTGTGTCTAAAAAGATAAAAATAATAATTTGGCTACAAAGAAAATAAGATAGATTGAGGTAGGTGAAATTTAAATAACTGTCTGGTAAGTGTCTCTTTACTTATAGCAGTTGTTCTGGAGAATTTCAAAATCAGGACTGTAAAGAGAAATTTTGTAAATATCAATGTCTTATCACTTTACCCATATTAATTCATGAATTAATGTGCTCAAGTTCGCATTTCACATCCCCGAAGTTGACGTTTTAAATTCACAGCTTCGGGCAAAGCGGAGTCGGGCCGATCGCCTAAACCAGGACGCCTCTGGACCGTGGCAACCGAGTTGAAGCCCACACAGACGGACAGGCGAGGAAGTGAAAGCTCCAGACCGTGAACGGTGTTTTGTAAAGTCTCATAAAGTCTTGTGTCTGGACACAGAGCGAATGATCTGATGTGGGCCGATAAAAAAAAAACACCCCGAGAAAACACAGAGCTGCCCCCTGACCCTCAGTGCCCCAGGGCAGGTGACCGGTGAACTGTAAAGACTCAGGAAGATGACAGTCCATGGAAACTGGAGTGTGTGTGTGTGTGTGTGTTTTCAGTGGAAGTTTTCTCCTTGTTAATCCAATTTCCATTTTCCTGTCACTAATGTGCTTTACAGAAGTCTTCTCCTCCCACTCCAGCCTGAAGATAGTGTGTGTGTGTCAGCTGTTCATATAAAGCATTAATTACATAACCACATTAGCTCATTCTTATAACTGTGTTATAGAGTCATTGAAAAATAACTGACAACAGTGATGGAAACGTTCCATTTTCACTTCGGGTGGAACCTCTCTGGAGTCGATTGTTCTTTATATCTGCCAAACCATTGCTCAATTGTGCTATTAATCCGCCTTCCAAACAAGTATTTCAACCAGTTGCTCTGGCGAAACAAATTGCTCGAGTCTGCAAACCGGTTGCTTTACCTATGAGGTCAAACCAGCTGCTCCTTCATTGCTGACGACGGAGGCCACCCGCCTTCGCAAGACCGCAATGGCCGAACCTGGATAAGACGGTCTGGTCCACTGTGGATTTTCCTAATTGACCGTCACCAGAGTGTTCCGTCCCTCACCGCTGCCACCTGGCAATGGGGTTGCAGTTGCCCATGGTTCGAATGTCCGTCACCTGGCACGCAATGAATCCTGGAATATGTTGAGCTGGGAAGGACCCACCTGACGGGATCCTTCATTGGTCGGGAATGGAAGGACGCATTCGTCAGACGCGTTTGAAGGAGTCCTTGAAATGGGGGAGCAGAGTCGCGCCAGTCTAGCCAACCAATCTATCTATCTAGCTATGCGGGTGGCAGAACCCCAGTAAGTTCAGCCACTCAAATCAGCGCAACGATACAGCACGAACAGCGGGACACCTGGTGATGGAACTGAGGGAATCCTCTGTAGACCGGACCATCTCATTTCGGTTCAGCCTCCACGGGTTCTCCGAAGGATGTGGCCTCTGAATAAGGACACATCTACTGACCACGTGCTCTGTCTATCAAGCTATCTATTATTCCATTACTTTGTTAATTTCTATTGGTTGCCCTTTCTATGCATCATCGGATTGCTGCCTTGTGTATCGATTGATCTATTGATATATCAATCAACCAAATCTACCGACCTATTACAGAGGAATCTCTCGATTGAGCATCTGAGAAAAAGTTGAATCAAGGTTGAGACTAGAGGACGTTTCACGCGTCATTGAAGAGGCTTCTTCAGTCCTGAGTGACTAGTGGGCGGATCCAGGTGTTGAACCTCCATGGGGTTCTCTTCAAGGCCTTGGCTGTTGTAGTGTGAATGGTTGTTTAATCTCCTGGGAAGTGATGAAAGGACATTTGACTCCTCCAGTGCACATACGTGAGACAGCTGGTTTTTTTGAGAGGAGTAAAGAAGGTGGAGGTCAATGACACAACTTATCTCACCACCTTTCAACCCTTCCCAGGAGATTCAGCAACTATTCATCGCCTCAGGTGACTCCGTCAACCAGGAGCACTAACGAAATGGAGCGACGTCACCGGCCGTGAAGACGACCCCGCAGATGTTAAACAGCTGGATCCGGTCACCAGCCCCTCAGGATTGACGAAGCCTCCTCGTCTCTACAACA
This sequence comes from Scophthalmus maximus, assembly GCF_022379125.1. Taxonomy (NCBI): domain Eukaryota; kingdom Metazoa; phylum Chordata; class Actinopteri; order Pleuronectiformes; family Scophthalmidae; genus Scophthalmus; species Scophthalmus maximus. The sequence continues at coordinate 25,852,808 of NC_061523.1, read as the reverse complement.
CAGTCCACTTGACCCTGATTCAACTTTTCATGGAATCCTTCTAGCGATCACATCGATCAATCCCTCTTGTCAATTTATTGACTGATTGCTCTATCGATCAATTGATTTACAGTCACGAGGAGACCACTCAAAGCCCTTTACAGGAAAGTCACACTCACACATTCACACAGCGCTATTCACCGCGCTTGTTTTTCTTTCTATCATTCATACACATTCATACACTGCCAGAAGAGCCAGGTGATTAAGGGTTAAGTGTCTTGCCCAAAGACACATCAGCATGCAAACGGGCGGAAGCTTGGATCGAACAAATGACTCTACGACTCTACCTCTACAAATATAAAATTGTATTGCTAGATACGTCTATTGACCGATTCTTTTATCAATTGGTCTTTTGGATGTATCTTCATATTGGCGCAGATGTTGTCCAATTGCTTAGTCTTTTTATGACCACAATTCATTGTCGAGTTGATCGATCAATCTCTTGTAGTCCGATTGATCCAATCGATCTTTCTCAGCTGTTGTCCAACAGGTTTCTAACTTTCTATCTTCCGATATACAGGGAAACATTCCAACTTTTCTTCAATTTAATATATGGATCAATGTATGTCTATGACAAATTCTCATCTATGACAAAATGCACTGCACTCTGTACCTCTTTCTTCTCGGGTCTTTTATATTCTGGACATCAACCCCACCCTCTTAACACACACACACACACACACACACACACACACACTGCTGAGGTCATTACGGCTACATTACAGTAAGAGCCTTTTAAGCAGAACGTGGCGGGTCTCATTTAGAGCTGCGTTCAGGAAAAGCATCTGTTCGTCCACCAGACGTTCACCATCATGTCTTTTGTATTCCGTATGCAGAATGGACCGGAGTGGAGAAAAGCCACAGAAAGTGGGAGAGCGAGAGAGAGGGAGGGATGATGGATGGATGAGACGGACGAAAGTTCAGTGACCGTTAAAGAAATATAAAGAGAAATAGTTTGAAAAGCTGAAGTTCACCTGCAGGGAAACGGTAAAGAAAGAGAGAGAGAGTTTCTCCAGGTGGTCTGAAGCCCGTCTGGCTCTGTGATTGGTCCCTTGGGTGTGTCAATCAAGCCAGTGAAGTCAGGTGTGACTACCCTTCTTGGTACATGATTGACAGAAGGTTCTGCCAATTAGAGTCAAAAACGCACACACACACACACACACACACACACACACACACACACACACACACACACACACACACACACACACTCTGTCTTTTGTGTTTCTGCTGCTGCAGAGCTGTCTGCTCTCTCTCTCTCTCTCTCTCTCTCTTGGTCACCAAGAGACCATGACCTGACCTGCACACACTGATGGTTAGAAGGTTGCCATGGACACCAAATTGTCTCCACTTTGCTCCTCATTCCTTTACGGTTACATGGAATGAAAGGGAACAACTCACATACACAGACACACATGATGTGTGTTTTTGCCGAGTATGAGGCATGTTCTATAACTCATAAGTTTTTTCTGCGATGCGTTCACATTTAGATGTGACAGAAGGCAGAAGGTATTGAGTCACATTCAGAGGGGTCTGAGGCGCTAGGCAAGTGATCACAGTGAAAACCTAGAATGTCAATGATTGTTCTCACAAGATCCATTAATTATTTCCTAGGAACTCTGTGAAAATGTCAACAAGCAGTGGATAAGAATGCCTGGATTCACGGTAACATTTAATGAATTCTTTCTTGACACATGTCCCATATCCCTTCACCTTGTTTTTTTGTCCAACCAAACAACTAACCAACAACCAAACTAACCACTAACCAGACCAACCCACCACCCGCCTGACCACCATGAATATTAGTACTAAATTTCATCCTGTTGATATTTACCAATAGAAACCAGACGCATATATCAACACTCATTATGGCGCAGGAGAAAAAGTTAAGGAATCGCCAAATTAATTTGGCCGTACTAAATTTCACTATCACAAATGTCTAAAAAAATAAATTGTCAATCAATCTAAGACTTTTTTTTCTCCAAATCAATCAAAAATGCCAAAAATGTCAGTGGATCACCAAAGTCATTAGGAGTAATCCTCTGGGAAACACAATTATTCGCGCTAAATTTCATGAGCCGAGTTATAAGACAAAGGAATAAAGTTGGACCGGTGCGTCGCCTCAAATTCATTCTCAGTGGAAGTTTATTCCGTATCCAGAAGTGTTTTGTCTAAAGGTTCGGTGTATAAACGTGTTTTCTCTGCAGAGGAAGAAACCAGACCCCGGTTCGGTCTATAACAAGCTGCTGCATGAGTGGTTCTAGTTGGACAATGGCTGGAGCGAGGATGTCGTTCCCACACTCAGAGCCTCTCATCAGTCTGAGTGGAGGGAAACACTGCCGCTTAGATTGAAGCTGCATGACAGTGATAGAAGGACACTTCACTCGCGGTTCAACTCCGCTGCCTCTGACAGCTGATTTGACCTTGACCGAATACATCAACAGAATTAGCTGTGTTGGGATTGTAGATGCGCGGATTTCCATTCATCTGAGCACTTCAAGGATTTCCTATCGATGCTGCAAGATTTGAATCCGATTCGCCGAATCACAGCCTCTGATGTGCCCAATTATCATATCAGCAGAAATATGCATTTGCAATGTGGGTAATGCTTTATCAAACATACATAACAAATCAGTTTTAGGAACAGATTTTGAACCAATGAATATAGTTGAAAGGGAAAAGAAGCGGCCAATGACCAGCACTGACATTTGGTTTGAGGACATGATCGATTCACTGCTGCGTCTGTAAAGCTGAGAATGAACTTCCTGTCGGCTCCTGAGGAAAAGCTCCTCAGAGGCAGAGGATTTTGTTTACCAAAGAAGAAGAACGCTGACAAGACAGAAACCGTTCGCCGATTGGCACAGACGCAGTCACAAAAGAAAGGAGGCGGCGCGTTTGAGGAATCGACTCGTGGATCGGCTTCGACTGTGCGAGAGGCTGAAGTCGGCCGACCTAAACTTCCGAAATATCTGGAAACGCCAAACGACGGAGCTGAAAATCCCAAAATCCGGGCAAAAAAACTGGGTTATTTCATACAGTGTATGCTCAGCTTCTCTTCTGGCAACGCTGCTTCCAAACGTCTGTCAGTGTGAAGAAATCTAGATGAAACATTCACACATAATAACCATTGACTCTGAAGCTAATCGGGCGGGAAACTGATCAGCAGATGACCAGATCAGAACTTACCTTACTGCAGCAGAAACTCAGTCCGAGGATAAACAAGTTATTCCACTTATTTCACATGACAGAATTTCCTGACTGCTGCCACTCCCCCCACCCCCACGCTTTTTCCACAACATGTCAAAACTCTTCAAACCCGTGAAGACTCGTTTTTCTTTTCTCTCTCTCTCTCCCTAGAAGCTCGGAAACTACAATTTACCTCGCCGCAATCTTGAAATAAAACGGCCCGGAGGCTTTTGTCGTTTTCCCTCTAAGCGCTAGTGAATAATCACAGGCTGCTGATTTTCAAAAGAGCCGTCCAATCAGCGCTGACCTCTCCTGACGGCAGGTTGACGGGCTGAATGTTGCCGCAGCTGAAGAAAAGGAAAGAAATCCAGTTCTGGTTGCACCGGAGCTTTTCATTGCCTCCTTTTCATGTGGCGTTTCTGTCCCGGACGTCAGCCCGTCTGACTGAAGCTCCTCTTCTGCAATCGGAGATAAACATTTTTAAAAGTGAGTGTCGCCGAACACGTGCGACCACATTCCAAGGACGTTCTTTCAGAGACTCAAGGGTAAAGATCCCATAGCGTTTGATATGTTGAACCCATAAAGCGACGACAAACAATCCTTATGTACATGGATTAAAAATACACGTTCTTCTCATATATATATATAAGGAGCTTATATATTTTCACTTAGATGTTTTTAAGCCTCGAATAAACAAACAAAGTTAATGTGTTTAAGGAATATTAAGAAGATTCCTCTGTCAAGGATTATTTCACATGTCAACGCTAATTAACAAAAATTAGATTATGTGGGGAAAAATGCAAATGACCACAGTTTTGTTAGTAAATGAGGAAACAGACTTGTCTGCGTTAAACCCGAACTAATTGAAACATTTGAACTCAAGAAAAATATTCTCCTGAGGCAACGTCGCAAAGGCCAATCAGCGCTGAGATTCTCCCGACATCCTCGCGCAAAAGCAACGCGACGCCAAACAATTCGCTAAGTGAGGCGTCATCAACTCCATCGCCATCTTCAGGCGATTAATTTAGCTCGTTGCGTTAAGTTGTTGTTGGGGACATTGTAGCCGACGTTAGCTTAGCATTTTCACTCGCATCCGCCAACACTCGGCCCTTTTGGCTGCACCTCCGATCTCTCGCCAACGTGCCATTTAGTGCGCTAACACAGTATAGCATGTCTTACACCTTAGTGTAAAAACCAATGGTATGTGAATTACAGACTAGGGATGGGGACGGTACCACTTTTCCGTGTCCGATCCGATACCGGTCCTGCAACCTTGAGTGTCTGCCGATACCGATTCCGATGCTAATCTGACACAATCTTTTCCCCACTCTTAAAATGAAATATTAATAATGCAATGTTCAGGATGCACTTTGCTTAACTTAGCCATCTAAAACCCCCGACTCAACTGTGAAATGATCAACGCCCCTAAAGGAAGACAAACATAGCCCGCAACATGACTGAGTTATTCTCACAGAACTTTTGGCGGAATGTTTTATGGTCTGCATCGTTTAAAGAAGCAAAAACATTTTTTTACTCTAAACTGTTAATTAAATAATAATAAATTAACATAAAACTATGGTGCTGGAATGTCGTTCAAGGCTTAGTAGTTACGTAAATAGGCATTTATTTGGTATGTTCACTGTAATGTATCGGATCGGATTTTACTTCTTGTTTATTACGATATCCGATCCAGTCCTTTTGGCCAATATTGCCAATATTTTTTTTTTACAGTTTCGTGCGCGTTCCTGTTTAGCATCTGAGTGACCTCGGATCTCTCTGAAGTTTTCTGTACAATATAATGATTAGGAAAAAATACATAAACTACATAACATGACATTAAAACGCCATAGAGAATATTTCAGCTGTTGGTGTAAATGGTAAATGGACTGTAGGTTTATTGATCTTTTCTACTCTTATACGACTCAAATCGCTTTTTACGATACAAGTCACATTCACACACACACACACACACACACACACACATTCATCCAGCGATGCTATTTACCGTCACATTCAGAAATGTGTGAAAAGCCGTCAGATGCAATTAAGGGTTTAAGTGTCTTGACCAGGGACACTGCGGCACGCTGACTTTGGGGGGGGGGGACAGGGAATCGAACCACCGACCTGCCGGTTTCCCGAGCCTCGGCTGACCTCCTGCTGTGCACTTTCCTGAAAGCCCACTGAGATGCTATCGACCACCGCGGTGTTCCAACAATAGGTCTCAGACGATACGACTATTGATTATTTTGGCATTTACTTCATTGATCAGCTGCGGTGGTGATGTCATCGATTACCTCCTTATTGAGTAGCTTCCTGAGACCATCAGTCCTTTAGTCACCGTCAGTCCGTGTCATGTCTGCTCCGAGTCCGACTCCATAGTCAGTTCAACTCACACAAAGCTAATTTTGTCTCCTACGTCCTCTTTGTACCGAACAAACACGCCGTATTTTTGTTAAAATACAACACGTCCTGTTTGTTTTTATTATCTCCACATGGTGGGAATTACAGCCCTGACAGTTTTCATTAATAAAAAAAGTGACAGGACGTTTAGTAAACAATGTGATTTGTGAAATAAAAACTTGTCAAACGTGAGTGAAGACTTGGAATCGACCATCGTCGCTCATCGGGTGACAGATGTTCCTCAGAAGGGAGGAAGAAGAACTAAAACAGATGGCGAGCACCAACAGTTTCTTCTATTTGTCAGTCATAGAGTAGAATATGACGGTAATATAATGACCCACGTCACCAGTTCTACTATTTTATAAATGATGACGATGATGACGGACATCAAACTTAATCCACCAGCCACTCACAGACCATATTAGGGCCATTTTTTTCATTGTAAATTATAAACACAGGCGAGGTCAACAATATTAATTGTGGCCCCGGGGTCCTGATATCGTACAGGCACGACTGTGACCCGCTAAAAAGAACAGGGCCCTAATGGAATCTACGAATTACACCTGAGTTTATGCTACGTGGCGGCTGTCAAAAGGACCAACGACGTAAAAATATCAAAGTGCTGTGATTGGTCAGGAGGCAGCCACAGGGGCGGAGTCAGGAGACCTCCTGATGCTGTGATCTCATCATCGCATCATCAAATCATTGAAGATCATGCCGTTTTTCCAGGTGAGAATAAGACAGTGTGTGTGTGTGTGTGTGTGTGTGTGTGTGTGGGGGGGGGGGGATCGGCCTCTTCATGTCGACAGGAAATGAAAACGCCTAAACGAAATGACTCTGGAACATATTCCAGATTTTCTTTTTTCTCTCTCAGTGTAAACGTACAGGCGACAGTTTCATATAAAGCGTTAGACAGTGAAGAAAGAAAAAAGAAAAAGATGAGGAGTCATACTGGCACAAAGTGAGTCAAACATTCTGTAAAACACAAAAATCATCAAAACGTTCGGCGTCGAGGAACGGCGACCTTTGACCTGCCGGGGAAGCTGCTGGAAGCTCGAACCGGCAGATCCATCGGCGGGCGGCGTTCCCTCTCCGGTGGTGCGGGGGGGGGGGGGGGGGGGGGGGGGGGTCTGGCTTTGATTCCCTCTCTGCCTGTCACCTTCTCTTTTCTTTTTTTTAAAGCCGCGCAGGACGGGAGTTTGGCTACTTTCAACGGGAGGAGGAGGAGGAGGAGGAGGAGGAGGGGAAGAGGGAAGATGAGGGAGTGTGTGTGTGTGTGTGTGTGTGTGTGTGTGTGTGTGTGCGGATCAAAGCCACCTGGGATGGAGAGATAGAATTTAAGTCAGCCGCTAACAAATGTACAGCGCTAACACGCGCCAGGAGGAGAAAAGACGGGTTCTACAAAACTCTCGACAGGGGACGAAAACAAACCTGCTATCAGGGATTAGAGCCTTTCAACGACTTCCTTTCAAACCCGGGAAAAAGAGAGGAACTGTGTCTTCTTTTTTGGGGGGGGGGGGGTTGCTGTGAATTTTTGGCTGTCCTAAAAAAAAAAAAATTAAAAAACATCCCTCAGATAAGTCAGAGGTTTGAAAAATGAGCATCTTCCTCTAATACAACCTGAGCACATTGTCATTCATTAATTTTTTTGAAACAAAAGCAGTCATTTTTATTAGAATCAACTCCTCGTGAGGTTCGACAGCTCCGACTCCAGACGCTTGGTCGCCAGTGACGGAGAGGAAACTGCCTCACGCACAAACTCCTGATATTTTCTTTTTGTTTCCGCGAAAGAAGTGAAGAAACCGATATTTCATTATTCTTTGGTTTTTTATTCATTCATTTGACAAACATACCTTCCGGGCATCTGTGGACATGAATGGATTCAACCGATCAGATCTTTCTTAAAGGTCCCATGTTGTCACCTTCATGGTGTTTTCATTTGAAGTTTTGATCCTTAAGAAGATACTTTTGTTTCATTTAGCAACAAAAAAAACAGCTCAGTGTGGTTTTATAGCTCTTTTTTTTTATGGAGCTCTGCAAAGGAACAGGTGGATTTCGGCCTGTTTAACGTCATGAGGCTCTTCTTGTGTGACCGTGCTGTCCCGGGGCCCTGGAGGAACTATCTCCCCGCTCCCCGACTACGCAAAACTCATCGGTACCCGTTGTGGGCCGCCGCGGTGTCCGCCAATCTGTCATAATCACCTCATGGGTCAGTAATATGTGTATATTTCTAATTCTTTAAAATTAGGGGGGCGCGACCCCTAGATTGGGAACCACTGCAATGGAGTCATCATGATGCTGTGTGTGTGTGTGTGTGTGTGTGTGTGTGTGTGTGTGTGTGTGTGTGTGTCGGCTGGACGTTGAAGCAAGCAGCTATTTGCTGGAACAACTGTGATTCTGTCGGTCAAAAGTCAAAACTGGTTTACTGCCGCTAAAAAAAAAAGTGAATCTAATCAGAACCCCCACACACACACACACACACACACACACACACAACCAATGCCCTGCGTAATCACTTTCCCGAGGAGGTGACAGTTGTGAGCAAACAGCGGTACCGCCGTGGCGTGACGCGCCGACGATAACATATTTTGATCATTAAAATTCCTGCCGCAGTATTCCCGCGCAACGCTCGGCTGCCGAGTCGTCTCCTCCGACAGCCGCTAATTGAAACCGGCCAATTATTTTTGCGGAGGAAGGGCGGTGATTTGTAAAGCAGACAGCCGCTGATTTAAGAAGAGTTTCAATCGGGGTCCTCCTCCTCCGCCGCCGCGGAGGCTTTAATGAATATTCACTCCTCGGACTGTCTCGACTTGCAGACAGCGACTTCTCTGAGAGGAAATCAAACGCCAGAGGTCTGTGGAGCAACACACACACACACACACACACACACACACACACTGTCTGACGGCTCATTTACTGACTGATTGAAAAGTCTATTCAACATTTCGTGTGACTGCACCTCTTCTCCAGTAAAGTACGGAACCAGAAAAGTAAGAGAGAAGAGAGTCGACATCACTCTGGAGGATGTCGAATTCAAGATTTGCTGCGGTGGAAAGCGACTCTTTGACTTTCCGTGGGTGATTCATCTCCCGTCGAAGGAGGATCACGTTCCTTCGTCTGTCAGTTTGACAGTTTGCGGGATTGAGCCAAAACTACCGAACCGTTTCCCGGGGAGATTTCCGGAAAAACAGGTGGATCCAGATCGGTTACTGAATACAAATTACATGGGAATTTTTGAAATCAGTAACGTAATCCATTGAATTACAAAAAAAACAATTTAATCTAAATTCTGAATACTTTTTGATTACTTCAAAATGAAACGTTGAAAATATCGCACCTTATAACTTATAGCCGATTAAAAAATCGGAGGCAACTGCAAAATATCAACAAATTAATCTCTTAAAACTGTTGAAACATCAAAAACATTTTCAACGCAAATAAAAATAATTTAGCTTTTACAAAGCACACAAAAAAGCGTTTTCACTATCTATAAATTACATTAACAAATGTTTTATTATTATAAAACGTTAACAAACCTGGCAACCTGAGGGTGTATGTTGGTGAGTGATGTAATAAAGTAATATGTTGTTGTTTAAAAAAAAATGTGGATTTAAAATTGTCACATTTTAAAAACAATCATCAAAATGAAATGAAGTAATCCTTGAGACTTACTTATTTCTTGTAATTTGGTTACGTAATTCAGATTACATGTAGTCTGTTACTACCCAACGACAAAGTAAAGCAGAATGAAAATAAAAGAAACTTTTCAACAGCCCCAAAAACGTTGAAGATGAAACATCGTGGTTCCTTTTCCCCTCTTTCCCTTCGTTTCTTCACCTCTTCTCACTTCCTATCTCTTCTTCCCTTCATTCCATCCCGTCTGTACATTTATCTTCCCTTCTTCTCTCGTCTTTTTCTTTCTTTCCAACACTGCTCTCGTTTGAAACTTTCTTCTTTAACTCTCATTTTCCATCTCTTCTTGCTGCTCCATCTCTCTCTCTCTCTCTCTCTCTCTCTCTCTCTCTCTCTCTCTCTCTCTCTCTCTCTCTCTCTCTCTACCTTTTGCATTTTCCCAGTTTTCACTTTCGCGCTCTGAAACAATTTTTCTCCTCGGTATTGTTTCCGTGAGCCCGGAGCGTCTCCGTGGAGTTTATTCGTGTCTGTTCATCGCCCGACGTCGGGGACAGATGAGTCATTAGTCTTCCTGTAGGGTTTTTTTTTTTTTTGAATTGCGTCTTTGTTCCTATAAATCTAATAAAGGCCCTGATTGCTTTTGCTAATCATCCTGCGTCTTCCTGCTGCTGCTTATTGCCGTCATTAATTTCTGAGATAACTGGCCCTCTGCTGGAGCACGGAGCCTCCGATAACAACACTCCGCCCGCGTGAGTCCCTCCGAACGGAATGGGCGGAGTTCCTCGCCGTGTGTGTGTGTGTGTTTGAAAAGATAGTATGAGCTGGTGTTCTTTTTTTAATGTGACTTCCTTTCTGTCATGCTCAACTGGGCCAACCGTCCCCTCGACGGGCTCGCCCCCGCCCACCCTCCACAAATGTATTATAATGTACAATACTCTCTCGTGAGTGTGTGTGTGTGTGTGTGTCTTTAAATAAAGCATGGCATGTGAAGAAAAGTGGAGAAATGTCCCTTTAGTCGCTCCCCACTTTCACAAATGACAACTTTATCGCAGGTTTTCCAACAGGAAGTTGCCTTTTTAAAAATGCTGAAGATGCGTAATTTAAGGATCAGTTTGTAGGATTTGGTGGCCTCTAGTGGTGAAGTTACAGATTGCAGCCAACTCAATTCTCACCCCTTTTCCGTCTGAGTGAAAATCGTACAATGAAGACAACATGGCGGACGCCGCGGATGAGGAGCTTCTCCTGGTGCAGATAGAAATGTCTCATTCTAGTCACATAATGCAACAATCCTTAGTTTCAGGTTATTGTATATGAATGAAAAGATCATGATGAATATTAAATTCCATTGCTGCCGATAGATCTGACTAAACTTCTCCGACTCGCTGGACCTTCATAATAAAAGTGGCGACACAACACATGACAAAGTGACTTTTTGAAAGTTTGAAATGTTGGACGATACGCCAATGCGGAAGTTCCTGAAACCTGTATTCTCTGTACTGACCAGCAGAGGGCGACTCCACTGTCTGGAAAAAGAAGTCAGAAAAATGATTCCTCACTTGATTTAAAACGTCAGTAAACATTTTCCTGAGGAGTTTACGGTCTAAATCCGCGGACTGTATATAAAAATGGACGTCTAGTCACCGGAGTTCGGAAAAAATGAAGCTGAAGTGTGTGTAACCTGTATTCTGTGTACTGACCAGCAGAGGGCGACTCTGTGAGAAAACGACTCGTTTTCTCACTTGATTTATAACGTCACTAAAACAATTTCCTGAGGAGTTTTTGTTTCCTAAACGTCAAATATGCGATAAAGCGCCGTATGAATTGGGGCGTGTGGATGCGGGCTGCAGGTGTAGGTGGACGCGCGGTACCCTCGAGCTCTTGGTCAAGCCACGCCCCCTGCTCCTCAAAATATGAGGCCGACAAACCAATCGGTGACGTCACAGTGCGTTGCCACTTGGCCTTCACACGAAGCATCAACTCTACAGCTTTCAGATCAACATGGAGCAGCGACGAGTGTCGGATTCGCCTTCTGAGACGCAGAAAATGAAACTTTTTGAATTTACTTAGCGACGTTATTGAGTTATTATTTTCGACAGCGGAGTAAATGTAGAAATCTCCCGAAGCAGCAGCAGGATCAGTAAACTGAACTGAAGCGGAGTCACTCGTCTCCCTCTTCCGGTTCCTCCCGACATTCAGTACACAAACACGCAGCAGACAATCCTCGCTCATTACCCGACTCTTTGTCGACCGACAGCGCCCGCCCGCCGCCCGGCGTCTCGGCGTCGTCCGCCAGCAGGACGTCCGGGCCGGATCTCCATACGGCGGCGCCTCCCTTCCCCGCGCTGCCGCTAATTAGCCCCGGAGTCACGGAGCGCCGAGGCGTCTCTGGTCCTTTTACTCGCCTCTGTTTTTCTTTTCCTTCCACCTCCTCAGTGTGACAGCGCGAGTGTGTGTTTTATTTCTCCCTCTGTTTTTAATGAGAGCCCTGTATCTTCGCCACGAGCCGGTTTCTTCTTCTTCTTCTTCTTCTTCCTCTTCCATTCGTTCTCTGATAAACCCCAACGGTTAAAGTATCGATCGGTCCACAATCTTGACGGCGTTGGCCGTCACAGGAGAGTCGCCCACCGGTGGAGAGACATCTGTCCGACATGATTACCGACACGAGAGTGCGGCCTTATGCACAGGAAATTAAATAGTCCCTTTTAGAGCTGGAGGGTACATCCAGACACATTTGAATATAATTGTGCTCTATTAAAAAGACCATTAATCTCTGGTGTATTGATTTTTTTCCCCTGGTGCTAATGGACAGTATTGTATCTCCGCTCTCTTAAGTGGGGCATCAACAAATAAAAGGACGTTGGCTCTACGGCGCTTTTTGTCCAAAGCCTAATTGGTCACAAAGAGGTTTTTAGGCTATTTAACACAACACATCAAAGTACGTCCGCTCAATCCGGCGCGAGCGGAAAGTGAGATGAAAAGCCGGTGGGCAGGTGAAACAGAGCCTTGCCTCTGATGTATTGAATCCACATGTGACTGTGGTTCACCGATAGATATTCACATTCACTCGCGTATCGATCTCTGTCGCAATATTCGTATTGGTTTTCAGGACAACGAGCTGTTTGGGGGGGAACCGGCTACTTTGACACAATCTGTGCACATAATCAATAAAAACATATTCATGACAGTAACAGTCAACCTCTGCAGTAACAGTCCACAAACACACCCTGTGAATACAGTGTGGGACACCAGCGGTTAGCGCTCAGCCACCACGCCGCGGTGGTTGTCGGCCTCCGTCAGGTTCCACTCTTGTTAGTTTGTGGTTTTCAGCCACAGAGGTTTGGTCAACACCAGAGACGGACACTAAAGATGGACGACATGTTTCCACTTCCTTTCCTCAAAAATGACGCTGACATATCTCTCTTGGAAGTCACGCGGAGTCTGCATTTGTGCAGTGGCGATCGTGGAGTGGACCGAGGTCCCGCCCGCACGCATGCGCTCTCGGCCAATCGTGAGCCAGTTTCAGCTGTAAATCATGACGTCTCAGCCCGCTCATCAAAGTCGTTCTTATCACACTGATGTGATAAGAACGACTTCACATGACAGAAACATCTTTGGAAACATATATTTAACGTCTACATGTCCCGTCTGCTAACATGGGGGAAGGGAGGGGCCGCCAGCCACCAGGGGGCGATTGTGATGATTTGGCTTCACTTTTAAGGAGTTGTCATGTGTCGTCCATCTTTACGGTCTGTGGTCCACAATGGACTTTTGCGATGTATACACCTGACGCTCACACTACTTGGAGTTTTGGAAACGCTGCTCATCTCATTTTAGTTTGAAAAGTCTGGGGTTACATTTCAGTCCGGACCAACAGCAGCACTGACGCAGACGAACCTCGTTTGCTTCCTGACTCGGTCCTGAACCCGTCACAAATGCAATATGGACGATAAAGAATAACATTTCCACCTTGAAACTTGTTGGACGTTGGGGTGGAAAGGAACAAACGTCAGTCACTTAGCTGAGGCTCTTTCACTCCTGAGGCCTCCGGGACAATCTGCGATGTTAGTATATCCACCACTTCATTTCTGTCTGCTATTTCGAGTCACATGAGCAGGGCTTTGAAATTGACACCCACCATTTGGCAGGTAAAAATCCCTATCCCTGTTTTTGTGCCACGTCCCTGGATCAGAGATCAGCCCGACACCCCTCGTCCCGACGTCATCCTCCAGGGTCCTTCTGCTCGTCACATCTGCCGGTACTCCCTCTCGTGGTGCCGACCCGGAGCTCGTGACCGCCGGTTGAAGTAGAAGTGAATCGGGAGCTACTTGAACTCTTTTCCACCTGCGGGGCAGCGGCCAAGTCCCGACGCAAAGGGGGCAATTATTTGTTTCTGGAGCTGTGAAAGTCAACCGCGGAAGTCCTTTACCCAAATCATTCCCCCTCGTCTTTTCCTTCCCTAACCTCCACCGTCACCGCTTCATCATCTCATTTTGTTCCCTTGATCCTTTCCTCAGTTCCCGTCTTCACCCTTCGCCTTCTTCTTCTCCTACACACATCCTTGTTTCCTCTGTTATCTCTATCTTCCTTCTCCTCCTCATTTTCCCTTGTATCCTTCCTCTTTCTTCCACCCTACTTGTCTTTATTTGCTCACCCTTCTGCCTCGTCTGCCCTCCATCGGTTCTTCCTTACATCTTCACTTTCTTCCTACTTTTCCTACATTCTTAGTTCCCCCCATCTTAGTTCCTTACTCACAGCTTCCTCTCCTCTCCTTTGCCTTTCACACACATTGGCGCATCAGCCGCCGTGCGACGTGTTTGCGACGGCGGCACCTGTGGCCAAGGACTAATCTGCAGATAAACCTGCTTCATGTCTTCGTCGCGTCGAGGAGTTCCTCGGACTCCCGAAACCCTCGGAGGTGAACGGGAGTCTTCCCTCCACTCGGTGAATAAATGGGCGGTAAACACGAGACGCGACGTGGACAAAGTTGCTTCTTCGGGCCCCGTCAAACATCTGCATCGTTTGAAAGATTACAGGAGCGAGTGAGCCGTGATCTTCACCACAAACTGGACTCCTTTCCAATTTCCCTCCTCCCTCCTCGTCCTCTCAGTGTAACATTAGCCCATGTCGCTGTCTGCTTTGATATATTATTGCAGCAGTCGGCCGGGCGGCCGCCGGTCGGGGCTCAATCCCCCCCCTGACTGATTCTTCATGCCGAGCGAGCAGCATCTAATCTCGGTGGCGGCGGTGCAGCGGGGCTCCTCATCAGCACCGACAGCGGCTGTAAACAACGCAGATTGATGAGCGGCCCCGGAGTGTATTCCATCCCCCGCTGCTGCAGGACTTACACTCCTCTTGACGCGCCTTGTTTTCACTGTCCCGCTACTCACTAACGCCGGCCTGTCGTCGAGCAGATAGCGCGTTTACCATTAAGTTTTTTTATTCTTCTTCTTCTTCTTCTTCTCGTGGATGGCGGCGATAGGAGCGCTCCGTCTGACCCGAGCCCCCTTATCACGTCCCTGCCGTGATTCCATTAGCGAGCGAGCCTTCGACGCAGCATCTCCTTTTCGGATTAGAGCGAAGCGGATGCGTCCCCGCGGCCGGACGCGAGCGCCGGCGCGGCAATAACGAATGCGGATTTTAATTTCCCCGCCCGCCTCGCCCCAGACGAGAGCGCGAGGAGCCTTGATGTGACGCGCCGGCGCTCCTGTCGGACGCCAACGCGGCGGGTTGGAGAACACTGGGTGAAAGTGACACTAATGCACGACCGGCCGCCGACTCGCAGCACCGAGGATCAACGCAGCAGGAGGTGTCTCGCCCCCCAGGGGGTCAGCCGAGTCGGAGCCAGACTCCGGAAGACGCGTCGGGGGCCACGGATGTGACCGGTGGTCTGATCCCAACGTGTCTTCGGGTTTTTACCGCGGATCCATCAGATCCACTTTGTCTCAGCCTGCAGGAAAATAACTTTCTTTTCTTTTTTTTAAAAGGCGGCGGCGGGATCGCGGCGCTGACAGAAGTGGAGAGAAGCTCATGGTGCGTCCGGTCCGTCGTGTCCCCGGTGAAACATTCACACTCACTCACATCAGAACAAACACGAAGGAAACGTTCTTCTTTTCCTCGCTGTTACTTTCCTTCCTTTGCTTTTCTGGCTCGTTCTCATGTTTCTTACTCCCTGATTTACTTTATTTTTCTTTGCTTTCCTTCGCTCTCTTGTCTTTTTCTTTTGTTTCCTCGTTCCTTTCCTTTCCTGCATCTTTCATTCTCTACCTCTCTTTTTCTTTCCCTACTTTCCTTCTCTACCTCCCTCTCCTGTTTCCTACCTCCTCCGTTTTCCGTCTTTCTCAACCTTTCCTGCATCTTCCTTCTCTTCACTCCTCTCTGACATTTCTTTCCCCCTTTCCTCAAGTTTCCTTCCTCCTCCTTCCTTTCCTTTCCTTGTTCCTCCTCTTTTCTTCCGGGCTCAGCAGCATTAACTTTTCCCGGCAGGTTGAAATGACGATAATTAACTTTAATAAGAAAAGTTTCTTGTGAACAGAATTTGGAAAGAACATCCAAACTGTGTCGACACATTAATGATTCAGTTTATGAATTCTATTCAACTAGTGAAACATCTTTGAGGAAGTTAATATCGTTGGGTTTGAGTTGTTCTGTTATTATTTTCATGCAGAAATTTACGTTATTTCATCTTTAAAATGTTTCCTCCCACAGCCGCTTTCTGTTGGAATCAGAACATTGTGCCAATGAAGCTTCAAAGTCAGATGATGATAAAGAGAAGCAGAGTGTGTGTGTTCACCATCATTTATTCATATGCGTGTGTATGTGCCACAAATCATCCCAGGAGGATTTCCTCCGAGCGAGCTGATCTGACGGGAGTGTGTGTGTGTGTGTGTGTGTGTGTGTGTGTGGAGCTGCCAGAGCTCAGAGAGACATGACATTCAGATCAAAGGTGTGTGAGTGATGATGATGATGATGATGATGCTCTCTCCTCCTCTATGACAGACGCGGGGCGTCTGTTTCTCCTTTCCCTTCGCACGCTGTCATATTTGCTTCGGGAGTTTCCTAAAATCTAGTTTCCTCGAGCTGTTCGGATTCTCTAAATGTTTAGGAGAGGTGCTTCAATGCTTCCTTTTCCCATCTCCCTCGGCTCAGGGGTTCCCTCGCGCTGACGACGAGGTGACGGCCAGTTCACCTGCGCCCGCCCACTTTAGTTAGTCAAACACACACACACACACACACGCACACCCGAGACCTGCAATAACACAACGCAGTTAAACCTCGATGTAATCCAATCGGCTCCGCCGAGACCAACTCTATCTCCCAACGACCACTACAACCATTACTTTAGTTTCCTCCCGTCGTACTACGCCGAAATTACTTGTACTCCTAACGGGCCGTTTGAGCAGCCGCACCGCGACCACACCTCGTTGTGTGTTTGTGCTTGTGCTCGCGGCGTCGTTAGCCGCGCCGCGAGCATTCGTCTCTCCGCGTTTGTGTTGGTGAAATTGCCTTTGATTACGGAGCTTCATTACGTTTCATTACAGCAGCTGCCGCTCTCCACAGTACATTAAAAACTCAAGCAGCCCTAAAAAACTTTTCGGAGGATGCGGGTTATTATCACCGACTGTCGTCTCCGCGTCTCCCTCCCATCACAAGTCGCTTTTATTGCTTTTATTGTCAATTACCGCCGGCGCTTCTGTGTGTTAGTTACAGCCTCGTGGCCGCCGCCGCCGTGAATGATGGGCCTAATATTGGAGGAGTTTTCCCCGAGTTTCCCTTCGGAGGGCCGTTTCAATCATCCCCGCCGCCGCCGAGTGTCGTCAGCTCGGACAGTGAAATTACAGTTTATGCCCCATCGCTGTAACGTATGAGTGTGTTTCCTTCGTTAGGGGGGGAACGGGGCAGAGTGAGAGGAGAAGAACATTTGTTGTATCGCTGTCGGAGGAGTCGACATCGGCCGACGACTGATCCACTGCAGCGGGCGGCGTCTCTGAGATCGGCAGTTGGACAGTCTGGGCTGGATGAGCGGGACAAGTCCTTCCTGTCGCCTTCTCCTCACCACTTTTCCTCGACCCTCAGTGGAAGACGCCTTGAGGTTAATGGAGAGGTGTCAAGGAGGATTCACAGGACTTGGGTAAAAGGCCGACGGCGGCGCTCGGAGAGTCCGAGAGAATCCGTCTGCCGCGGTGAAACGACACTTTTCCCGTGGGCGGACTACAAAAACACTCTTCTGGGCCGACTCGGGCCCGTGAGCGAGTTCTTTGAGCGGGTTGATTCATGCTCAACATGGACGACAGGGTGAAAAACATTTATTCATCACCAAGGTTGGAATTTACATTAAAACAATAATCCAGACTACGAAACTGAAAGGGAAAGGTCGCGACATTGAGAATGTTCGCTCTCGCTCCCTGTCCACTCATATTTATCACCATGGCAACGTGGCACATCAGATGGAACCGGTCACTGACACAACGTCTCTTCTTGATCATATTCATACTCTTCTTCTTCTACTTGGGATTTAATCGTTTTACGCTTGTGGCACGGCGCGTCACGTTAAACATCGCTGCCGCAATGCATTGTGGGGCATGTGTTTCTCCTTTTGCATAGGAAGCTCCAATGTAAGGTATGTATGTATGCAGGGTAAGGAGATAGGAAAGGAAGCAAACATTGAAAGAATACCAACAACTCTTAAAAAGACCCATGTTACTTATGTCTTGAACATTTAAACCGTATTTGAACGTCCATAGTTTGGAGACATCAGTTGAAAGTAAGAGTCTGTTTCCAGAGCAGGAGCTTTTAATTTTGGAGAAACTGTGGAAAATAGTTAAATATAGATATAAAAAAAATCAACCAAAACAGGCTTATACCATCTTTTAATTTAGAATTGTAGTACAAAACAACTGAGCAAATATTTAAAAAAATAGAACATTTGACTGTTTGTCGTGTTTATTTGTGGCGGCAGTAGATCGTGGCCTAACTGAGGAGCCTTCTGATTGGCTGCGGGTCACGGGAATCTACTGAAGCCTTTTCTGCAGCGAATGACCAGGAAGTGAAAGTCAAAGCGCGCGGCTGAATCAGAAACCGCCGCGTCATTAGATCAGGCCCGAGGATCCGACCAGGGGACCGGAGACGCCGCAGGAAAACCTGCAGGAAATGTCCGAGACTGTGACGCCTCCTGCAGTTCCTCCACACGGGGGCCTCCAGCCTCATAATCCGCATCTGGCTCCTTGAGAGTAAAGATATCTTACTCGAAATAAATGACGTGAAGTCAAAGTCTGAAAGTAGCTTCACATCAAATGTACGTAAGTATCAAAAGTAAAAGTACAAAGGAACAAACAGCCAGAAATAAAATTCGTCAATTTTAACTTTATTAACAGCATTGATTGGAAAAAGTTCCAGACAAATGTCCGGAGCAACATTTGGCGTCGTCACACACGGGCGACCCCTCGAAGAAGTGCGTGGAGCAGGTGAGTAGGTGATTGGTGGGGAGAAGCAGGAAGTGGAGGTCACGCCCCCCCCGACAGGAGCACACACACCGACTGAGAGGAACCATCCCAGGAAAACCAGATAATCCCGAATGGGGGGGGCGAGATGTGACCCCTGACAGGGCGAGGTGTGAGGTCAGGGCAGTCAGGTCACTTTGAGACACACACACACACACGAGTGTCCACGCGGAGCTGTGGAAACGCCCGCGTGTCCGTTGGCTGGAACTTAACTGGAACATTTACCCCAAAAAAGTTCAGGTCACCAAAAGGTCTCTTTTGCATCAACGCGACCGACGGCGAGGAGACGTTTTTAAAAGAATAAGAAAGGAGTCGCGAGGATGAGGATGAGGATGAGGATGAGGATGAGGATGAGGATGAGCCTTCGGCCCCTTGAGATGACCTCTGGCCCCCCCAGAGACCCCCCCTCCCCCTCCTGCTCCTCAGCTGCCACACAGGGAGTCGGACGTGGCTACGCTCCGACAGCCCTGCCAAGTCAAGCAGGAGGGAGGAGACGAGCTGTCAGAGGCTCCCATCATCCTCTCTGGAAATATTCTCCCCAGGGGGGGGCTGCTGGGTGGACAAAATAATGGAAACGCTTCACAAGAAGCGGGACCCAAAAAAATCAAACCCAATGAGTCGTTTCTTCTGGAGCTTTACATTTTAAAGGCATACACCTTGGTATATATGATATGTATGTCTCCACATACACATCATATATACAAAGGTGTATGCTTTCTGCAACTCTTTTATTTCATGTCTTGGTGTGGTGGCACAATGTTCCCGCACTGCCTCCACGATCACATCGTGATCCATCTTGTGCTAATTGAATTAGCCTCATTTAACCGGCAGGTCCGATCACTCCGTCATGACTGGACTAAACTTGTCAGGAGGACAATATAATAGTGATGTAATAACGTTTACGTCATACATGGCGCTCCATAGCTTCTGGAAATAAGGGACGTGTCCTTCTTTTTTTCGGTCCGGGCTTCGGAAATCGCTCCGTTTTTTTCTCAGGGGACAAAAGCAAAGTAAAAAAAAAAAGAGGGAGCTCCAGATCCATGAATTGTTCCCCTGTGAAAATGTACAAAAAAGAAAGAAATGATGACAAACAAACAAACAAACAGACGGATGAAGACATAATCTGGAGAAAAACATAACCTTGATGGAGGTAAATGGTTGATATACTGGTTGCTGTGTGGTTGTTACGTTAGCGTGCGTGAGGACTACTGTCCGCGGCAACAGTGACTCAGGAGGAAGAGCGGGCCGTCCACCAACCTTAAGGCCGGGGGTGCGATCCCCGCTAACCCCCGGTCTGCGTGCTGATGTTTCCTTGCGCAGGACACGTAACCCACTGCCTCCGACGGAAGAGTGGAAGAGCCGCGAGTACAGTAATAAAAATAAACTTGTATATAGTGTTTAAAGGGGCAGTACGCCATTCGAAAGCAATACCGGTATCGGAGGTCGCGGGTTCGCGGTGCCGGCCAGAGCAGTAAGATCACAACATCATCAACGCAGAGAGGAACAAGCGTTCTCCAAAATGCGAGTTTGTTCGATGATGCGTCCACGCCAACAGGAAGTCGTGGAGTTCCTTGCGTGTCGTCTTTAACTCTGGGGCCAGACACTCAACGGAGCCGCCGGTCTTCCCGCGGAAGCGGAACAGGCAGAAGCGTTGGTTGTTGTGTTTTACAGAAGAGCAGCATCCTTCATGGGGAAAGACACGAGTGCAGCTAATGGAAGCCAACAGCAGCCGTAATGCCGCGTGACTGATACCGGGCTCGCTGTCAGCGCCGATTCCACCGGGACAAGTGGGATGATGACGGATGAATTAGCGCGCCGACAGCCGCCGTGGAGGGACGGCGGCATAATTGTTGCCGAGAGACGGCGAGTGTTTTTCTGTCTCGCGTCCACGTTAAGACCAGGCCGATCAATCAGAGCCTTTACTCCGAGCGCTCGGAAACACGCCGACTCTGCCACGCGTGTGTGTGTGAGACACGTGTGTGTGTGTGTGTGACGTGTGTGTTTGTGTGACACGTGTGTGTGTGTGACGTCTGTGTGCGTGTGTGACGTGTGTGTCTGTGTGTGACGTGTGTGTGTGACGTGTGTGTGTGTGACGTGTGTGTGCGTGTGTGACACGTGTGTGTGTGTGTGCGTGTGTGACACGTGTGTGTGATGTGTGTGCGTGTGTGAGACGTGTGTGTGTGTGTGTGTGACGTGTTTGTGCGTGTGTGACGTGTGTGTGTGTGTGTGACGTGTGTGTGCGTGTGTGTGATGTGTGTGTGAGACGTGTGTGTGTGTGTGTGTGTGTGTGACGTGTGTCGTGGGTTGTCACGGGTGACGCTTGCCTCGTGGTTTGAAAGTGAGCCGACGGAACGTGTTGGAGCTGTTTTCTCTCTCTCTCTCTCTCTCTCTCTCTCTCTCTCTCTCTCTCTCTCTCTCTCTCTCCCGATGGTTTGGCCCGACGGGCCCTGACCCCATCACAAAATGATTTGCAGATAATTATCGTCATCAGTTGTGGACGCGGACGCCTTCAAGCTCGGCTGGTAAAAGGCCAGCGGGCGTCGTTAAGTACGGATTAAAGGGACGTTTCATTGGATGAAGAAAACAGAAAAAAAAACACTCTTTTAGTCTTAAAGAAAGAAAAAAAAAAAAAGCGTTTCTGTTCTTTCACCGTGATTGTTTGTCTGCAACCATCTGCTTCGGTCTCTTTTAGTTTTTTTTCAATTCCTGCAGTATTGTTGCAGACACACAGAGGAGCTGAAAAAACGTTCGTCTCAGACCCACGGTGCAATAGAACAACCCCAAAAAACTAAACAGAAATATAAGATATGTAATATTTACAATAAATACATTCTAAATAGTGCAAAAGTAAAAGTAAGGCAAAACCACACAGGATAGAAAAGCTAAAGAAATTGAAAATATGCAATAGGAATTTGATTCAGGAAATACTGTACAGTATGTGTAATATACAGGAAACTAAATAAATAGAATACATTTTCCACCTGAGGAGGTGAAGTGATATTTCAATCGGTGGTTCGAAGCCCCCGACGTCTGCGGCCCCTGATGTTTGACCATCGCTGTGTGATTGAGTGTGTGTGTGTGAGTGGTCAATTAGACTAGAAAAATTATGTGTATATATATATATATATATATATATATATATATATATATATATTTAAGTGCGGTCCATTGACCACTGAAGGGGTCAGATGTAGAAACAATGCGTACGAACAGAAACAAAAGGGCCTCGAACACGTTTCACAGAAGAAGAAGAAGAAGAAGAAGAAGAATGTGCGGCCGACGACCCGACGAATTGGTTGCCATGGTTACAATCGTAAAATTGTGGTTTATGGTTGATTTGTGACAGTGGCAGATATTAAAATATGGGCAGAACTGCCGACGGGTTCGCTGGTGGAAATAAGACTCGCGCGGGTTTTGTCCACTTTCACAGAACCAGGGGGCAAAATCTTATATATATTATATCAAATAATGTGTTGTGAACATGACACTGATTGGATGTTTGTCCATCTCAGATCAATAACTTTGACTTGAGTTATGGTCTTGTGTGATCATTTCCATCAGGGGATAATTATGTGGCATGATTATGGATCGCCGGTATTGATCCTTCGCTCCAATCAGCGGTTGAGTCCATTAGATTTTACATTTCTACTTTTGCATTAACAATAATAACTTTAGAATCTATGCTGAAATCAAATGCAGCATCTCCTGCTACAGTCCTGAGCTTGATCTGCTTTTTAAACATATATATCTTTTTTTTACAGCACTAGTAGAATGCAAACCTCGGACAAGGCCAAACACTCACACACACACACACACACACACACACACACACACACACGAGTGTCCGTGAAGGTCTCGCGGTAGAAAAATAAAAGGAAAAAATATTCCGATCATTTCTGTTCCATTCAGTCGCATTTGTGTGCCGGCGAATCGGCACAAACATTACCTGACGGCACAAGGATCCTCGATGGTCTGAGACCTTATTATGTCACGGAGAGAAACGCCGCGGCTCCCACAAAGAGCAAACACTTGTTGACATTGGACAGAGGCGGAGAAAAGAAACTTCTTCTAAAGCAGAAGGCAATATCTTGTTCCCACAGAGCTCGTGACCTCAATGAGACTGTTCGAATAAATGAAAAAACTCTGAGCACGTTGTCGAACTCAAACTTCTGGATGAGTTCCGATTGGAAACGTGTAAAAGGTTTTACTGTTTTTTTGGGCCTCGGCGGAGTTTGGTGCCAAAACCAGAATTGAATGGATCCATTTTTTTGGGGGGGGGGGGGGGGGCTCATGTCCCAAACGTCACAGTTTTTCCTTTTTGTAGGCCGACAAACAAACAACGAAATGTACAGGAGGTGAAAACGTAATGATAAAAAATTATAATATTAATGTGATCAGGGAACATCAGTGTGACAGACTGAAATGGAAACGGTGTCAGGGAGGAGCCTCATCATGTGTGTGTGTGTGGGGGGGGGGGGGGGGCGTATTAGGGCCATTGTGGGAAGAAATTAAAATATGGAGCTGGGGGGGGGGGTAATATTTGGAGAGAAAAAAACTGAATTTCTGACATTAAAGTTGTAAATTAACGAAAGAATACAAACTCGGATATTCTCTGAGATTAAAGTGGTAAATTTACTTGAAGAAACTCGTGAAAAAAAAGTCCTTACAATTTGTGTTTTGTTTATCAGGGAACTGCGTGGCTTTGTTGTCGAAAAGCCATATTTCAATCTTCTCCGTCTACATGCAGTCTCTGGTTCACCTCCGCTGTCGTACACAAACGCACGGTGCGCTCCTTGTTACGGGCAAGTTCAAACCAGAGCCGTCTCTACGCCGTCCGACTGTTCTTCTTAGTTTGCCACAAAATCTTGGGATTTGGCCCAAGTCTTGTAAATGAAGCTGCAGGTGACGGAGACGAACCAGCCCCCGTCTCCACCGAGGGTGAATCCGCATATTATGCAACAGCGTCATCGGATTTTTTCTGGTATATTTGCAACTTTAATGTCAGAAACTCTGTGTTTTCTCACAGATCTGTATTTCCTCCCACCTCCCCCGGCTCCGTATTCCATTTTTTCCTACAATGGCCCCTTATATGCCGTCGTGTGTGTATGTGTGTGTGTGTGTGGCATCTTGTCTATAAAGTATTTAAAAAACTGAGTTCAGTCATCTGTGTTGGGCGAAGCCCTGTATCCCGCCTCCTCTTGGGGGGGAAACCAGGGTCCGCAGCCAAGACCCCCGCCCCCCCCCGGGTTCCTCCCATCTCCATCCGTCCGACACGTCTCACTCCGAGGTTCACCATAATCTCTGCGAGGCTCCCCATTATGCTTATTCCTCATTAAAATTTTATCAGCCGTGGCAAATTGCAAAGATTACAGAGAGGTAGGGGAGGGAGGGGGGGGGGCTCTCCAGCCTGTTCACAGATTTATTTATTGTTTGCGGATCATCCCGGCTTATCGGCTCCCCAAAGCAAAAGACCAGTTCCCATCGGACGGCAAAGGTCATGAAATCTGATCTCCCAGCATGCAAAGTGGACGAGGTGGGGGGGGGGGGGTTGCTTTGTCTAAAGTGTTCTCGCCCACACATTAATATTGTAATACTTTAATATCATAAAGTTTTGTTATGCCCTATTGATTTCTCAGAGATGCAAATGAATATTTATGCTGTTGAGTGCCGCCTGTAAACTTTCAGTCAGTGTTTCTTTGGCTAATTATGAGCTGAAGGCGGCGGCGGCGGCTAACGAAGCAACGCTCCTCCTCCAGCTCGCCTCCACCTGACTCTCAGGTTCACGACGATCATCAAGAAGCCCGAGGAAAAAAGATGGCGGCTGTTTTATAAATAATAACGGACGACATCCGCGGGCAGTGCGGAGGGGTCGGACGGGTCGACGGCAACAAACTCGCAAGATGCGTCAAAAGCTTTAATGAGCGAGAGAGAGAGCGAGGGAGGGAGGGAGGGAGGTCTGAGGCGTGACTCGTGTTTGTGTTTGAGATGTAAAGAAACATCTTTACACGACGTCTGACGTCCGCCCTCTGAGTTGCTGTTGATGATGATGCTAAAGCGCCGCTTTGCTACTTAAACCGCCCGCAGTGAAAAAAACACGGGGGTCAAAGAAACATATCACATTTCTTTGTGCGGAAGAAACAAATATACATTAGTCGGGTCAGACGAGGTCCGGAGCGGACGAAGGCTGATGCAAATGAAAGACACGATGAAGAAAAATACACATTTCCCCCATCGTGTCTGTTTTTCTGAAGGCCTTGAACAAGCTGTTGAATATTTATCTCTTATATCATTTCATTAGACAGGAAACAGATTCATACATCAAACATCAGAGCAAAAAAACCAATACACAACTGATGGGTGACGTCTCCTCATACATCTAACCAATCATCTGACGACGTCACTTATTAGCTGCTTCACTTTGCCTCTACTCCGATTTTGTCAGTGTGAAGCTTCTGTCAGTGAGACTCAGACCGTCCTTCCTGTCGTCTCTTCCTCTCCACTATTCCTTTGACCCCCAGTGGAAAACGTCACGAGGTCGAGGAAAGGTGTCAAGGAGGATTCATAGGGCTTCAGGAAAAGCTGACAGCGCTGCTCAGAGGAATCCGACTCCACTTTCACTAAACTCATCATGCGGATGTTGTCGATGGTCAACGGACTGTATTTATACAGCGCTTTTCTAGTCATATAGAGCACTCAAAGAGCTTTACAGGAAAGTCACATTCAGTCAGAAGAGCCGTCAGGGTTTAGTGTCTTGCCCAAGGACACCACGGCATGTGGACTGGCGGGAGGTGGGAACGAACCGCCAACCTTCGGGTCGGTGGACGAACGCCTCTACGTCCTGAGCCACAAACCATATGAACTACAAAAACCTCAGCAGGGTTAAATAAGATCTAATCAAACCCTGTTGGATGCCAACAATTTAATAATACTGCTTATTAAACCTTAAAATTAAAAAAAAAAAAAAAATTCACAAAGATGTAATGGGGCCAATTTAATTTGACCTGTTTCAGTTGCTCAGAATTAGTTAGAATTATCAATTCTGGAATTAGAGCATAGTTTATGACTGGTAGATATTGTTCTAATAGGAGTCTTCTTCATCTGTGATGTCACAGGAGACCAGATAAGCGACTGGTTGTTATCAAATGCGTCGACGTGACACAGTTGAGACAAGACACTTTTGATCAGCTGATCCGATCGGAGTGTGACGCTCTAACAATCGATGGCCCGTCGGCTGCACTTCACTCTGTCATCCAGCAGCAGCAGCTGTGGAGGCTGTGTGATGTGGTTGTGTGGTTTTATGAGTGTGTATTTGTGTGTGCAGTCTCACACACACACACACACACACACACACACACACACACACACCTTCTTGTACCGGCGCAGATGTGCGGATCGGAGCCCGAGGTGTCGACGCGGCTCGTCGGTGATTGAGGCGTGAAGCTCCTCTTTGTTTACAGATGGATCTCCCTCCAGTCGGATCCCTATCGCCGATCAATATCCCCCCCCAAAGTGGCTCAGATGTGATCCGGGTGACCCCCCCCCCCATCCACCATGATGCCTCCCAGACTACGAATCCAATTAAACCCAGAAAACAAAAGCAATATGTTCAAGTGTGTGTGTGTGTGTGTGTGTGTGTGTGTGTGTGTGTGTGGGGGGGAGTGGGCTGCATAATTTATGTTTGTCCTTTTTTTTTTGCCATCTCTTTGAACGGGTCGAATAAAACCAACATCCATTCAATAATGCATGACCTGCGGTTTTGTTAATAGGCTTTGTAGTGGCAGTAATGTACTTTCCTACATGGCTGATGGAGATTATGGCTCTGCCTCCCTCCGCCCGCCAGATATCAATCCACCTTAATGCCCCCCGGTGTCCTCTCAGCCCCGAGCCTCCACCCTGAAACCACACACACACACACACACACACACTCAAACAAACAGACAGACAAAGTGTGTGTGCGTGTGTGTGAAAGAGAACAGAATCTATTGTACTGTCAGAAGAATTCTACATTGTCAGTAACCAGACCTGATTTCATCGCAGAGTCTTTTAATCCAGTAACAAATCGATACATACGACATATGTTGTTCACACGTACTGTAAATATATTCTGTAGATCATTGTCAGTTTGTTAAACATACTATATATATATATATATATATATATATATATATATATATATATATGTTTGTGTGTTCTGTAGATCACTGTCAGTGTGTCGAACTTTATTCTAGCAGCCCCCTACTGGTGAGCGTCTGCCACTGCAAGGATGAAGAGTTTTACTTAAAGCCACAGTGTGTAGTATTTTATGAGGAACCTATTCACAGAAGTTGAATATATTGTCCATAACTATGTGTTCATAAATGTATAATCAACTGTGAATGAGTTAAATATAGTCAAATGAGGTGGACCAGACCTCCGTGTGAGTCGCCATGTTTCTACGTCGTGTTGAATACGGTTGTTGAACTAAACGGTCCAGAATACGTCGCGTTTGCGTTGAATTTTCAGACACTTCCTGAAACAGGAAATGGAATTTCGGTGCGCCACCATAAAGTGTCCCCTGTCAGGTGCTCGGGTGGTTGCGGTTTGCGACTTCACCACCAGAGGCCGCCAGAAAATTTCAAAAATTACACACTAGGGCTTTTACAAGCTCTTTATTTTTAACCTCCGCTTGGGACGTGATGTTTTCACTCCTGTCCGTTAGTTTTGGTTTGTTTGTTTGTTTCAGCAGGATTATGCAAAAACGACATACTTTTTTTCCCACAAACACTGATCAAGAGAGAATCCAATAAATTTTGGCACCGATCCGGACAAAGGGGGCGGATTCAGGGATTTATAAAAATCACTTTTTTTAACATTCAAGCGAGAAAGGGCTTTAAAAGAAAACGTTTTCACCGATTTCACAGTGATTCGATGAGTGTGTGAGATTGAACTGAAGTTGACGTTTGAGCCCTTGGCGGAGGTTAGAACTTGGCGGAGGTTAGAACTTGGCGGAGGTTAGAACTCTACTGAGTTCTACTTTTTGATTTGTTTTTTGAACGGTCAGTGTATTTTCTCCGTTGCCCATCTGAGTGTGACGTAGACGACGCTAGGTGCGATTTCTGATGAAGAAGAAACCTGCAGTCTGTGTTTGAACTGTCCATATCTGAATATAACATCACGTTTGCTGTCTGTTGACTTCCAGCGTCTCTGTCGAGGCCGAACCCGAATCCCTTCGTGACCGGAACGATGTCGGTTTGTTTAAAACACAGTTATATTTCAATGATTGTTATTTTTTCAATCATTTATCTTTATTATTTATGAGCTGCGGTGTTAATGTCAGTGACACAGGTCAAACACATGAGCCATAATTTCATGTTCTTTATCTGAACTTTGTCGCAGGTCCGGAATCCACACGGCAAAAAAAGAAAAAGAATACAAATGGTCATTTATTCATATTGGCTTTATAAATAAACTCAATTGTAAATAATATCATTAGCACTTTTTGTTCAGTTCGTCTTCCGATAGTATCGATATGAATAAAGAGAGGAGAAGTGAGACGTCGCTTTTCTTTTGATCGGTTTAATCCGTTCCATTGTGCCGGTTCATATTGGTGTTTAAATTATTGATAATTATCTATATTGCACTTTCATTTTGTTTGTTAACTTTGGTGCCAATAAAGCTGATTTGAATCGAAGTGAATTGAATGGAGCCGAGAGTCGGAGGGAGAGAGAGAAGAGGAGATGGCTCGTGTTAGAGGATCGTCTCGGCTAATCCAATAAGCGAAGCCTTCTCCTTTCCTTCAATCTGATTATTCCAATAATTAAGAGAAATTGCTGGAGCGTGGCTTCAATAAGGCTTTACATATTCAGCAGCCGCAGACCGGACCCGGCGCTGACATGTTTCTGCGCCTGGACCCCGATTAGGATCCTGTCGGCCTCCGAGACCCGACTGACCGTCGTGCAGCAGCAGCGGCCGGATTATAAACTCATTTTTTGAAGATGAAGAATCGACAAAGACGTTTGATCTCACGGCGGCTTCTTCTCCCTCCGAGCGAATGAACTGCACTGATGATCCCGGAACAAATGGTCTGGTTATCAACACGGGAAGTTTTCAACGCGATTAAGGTTTTCGTTTTATGGGTCGCGTGACTCCTGCACTTATAACAGCAACATTTTGGTGAAATCAATAATTTTTTATTGACTTTAAAAACAGCCATTGTGTCTACACACGTGTCTGCTGAGATATGAACGAACGCTGCTTCTTTTCGTCTCATCTGTTCTCGTCCTACGATTACTCAATTCACTGTTTTGGTCCATAAAATGTCAGAAATGAGGGATTTCTTAATACTTTTCTAAAAGGCAACGTGTGTCTTCTAATTGCTTGTGTTGTCTGAGGCCTAAACTTTGCATAAGACTTTTCTCTCAGCAGCGACGCATTTCGTGTCGGACTTGGACGCTGAACAACCAATGGGCCAATACTTGGAGCTCGCATGGTTCAGTATCCAAAAAGAAATGGTCTAAAAATGACGATTATTATATTGTTCATGGCGAAAGTGTCTCGGACAACGAATCGTACAACAAAAAGTAGTAATCGCGACAGGCCTCTTAGTCACTTAGCGAGAGTTCACGTCACGTTACTTGCGCGAGTTTGGTTGCGATCGCTTGTGTCTACGAATATATTACGCTGGTGGAGTTCTCGCGACATTGCGTTACGTGAATATTTAAACTCGAGTTGAAATATTTCATCTGGTGCGAAGCGAGTGAAGAGTAGGTGCGAAATACGCCAATAACGCAGAGGCGCCTCACGGACCCTTCGGTGAAGCCAATGACCTGGCGTTTGTTGTTTGTTCCACTTCATTCACTTGGCGCAAGTTAACACGAGAAGTGCGACCTACTTGCGTCTCTGCGTTGACTTTGTATGTCGTCATATCGCAACGCACGAAAAATCCGCTTCACGTTTTGGTCTGAACGCACCATAAGGCGGCGCTTCCCAAACTTGGGGTCGAGACCCCCGGTGGGGTCCCAAGACCCCTGAAATTGGGCCAGATCTTCTATTTGCTCATCTGTTTCCTCATCAACACCCTCACCTGAAACTCCACCTGACTCCCGTCAGCTGATCAGCTGATCCCGTCAAACGCTGCCATTAGTCCGCCGAGCCGTCGGTTCTCAGGATCGATGTTGTTGCTGACGTCCTCGCTGATGAAATCCCCCGCTCGTTGTTCTGCGGATCCTAGTTCCCGCTCGGTTTGAGCCTTTTCTCTTCTCTCCTCTGACTGACTGTCAGAAGAGTTTTCATCGCACATCCAATCATGATAATTTACAAGGAGCTCCGTCGGGGTACTGCTTTTGGTTGTGGGGGTGAATCAGGAGGTCGCTGATTGTTCCTTTGTTTTTATTATTTGTCTAGTTATTGTGGAGAATTTCGTTTCCTCGTTTTGGCCTCGGAAGCCCCGATTCTTTCCTCTCGTGCTCACCACAATAATCAAACACAATCGTTGCTACGTTTGTTTTTCAGTCACTTCCTGTTTTTTTCTGTTCACATTTTGTGTTGGTCGAAGTTTCGGGGGCCGTGGACATTTTCAACGTCGGCCCGTCACCCGTTTGTTCACCTGCCAGTTTATTGGGTTTGTGCCACAGTGATTCAAACTCAAGGTTGAACCTTTGTTAATTCGTTCTTGCTCCTCTAACTGCTGTGGAAATCGGCAAAACTGTAGATTCGGGGCTTCGAACTAAACTCTTACAGCTCGTCTTCACAATCACAACTCGTACTTCAGACACTCGCACTCGAGTGCATTTCCAAGTAAAAAGTGCCGAATGCTGAGTATTTATTTTTTTCCATTAGCCACTTTTTAATCGAACACTTGTTAAAGTTCTGGACTGACGGAGGACGGAAAGGAGACAGAGAGGAAGAACTAAGCGAGGAGGAGGAGGAGTGATGTCGGTGATCGCAGGTAGCGAGTCGAGGCCGGATGGCGGCGGCGGCGGCAGCAAGCGGCTCTGCCTCGCTGATTAGCGGTGAGCAGACAAAGAGCGGCCATGTTTCACTTGTTCATCACTTAAGCGCAGAGCCCAAGGTGGAGGCAGGGAGATTTCCCTCGGGGAAAATGTGCCTCCCGCAGATAAGGCCGAGGGCCCCGGCTCGCTCTCCGGGGTGGCGAGGTACGACGGAGGCACCCGGGGATCCAAACCTCTGAAGAAAAACAAAATGAAAAAGCGGAGAGAAAAGGCTCCGTGGTGTGGAACGCAGACAGCGAGCGGGCGGGCGGGCGGGCGAGCGAGCGAGCGAGCGAGCAGCCTCCGAGTGAAACTGTTCGAACTTCTGCAAAAAAAACCAACAAAAAAGTTCAGTTTCCTTTTTCCATTAACTCCCAACTCGGGAGAGACAAAAAAGTCCAATCGCAAAAGTTTGCGGCTGGAAGTTGTTCACTCAGCTCGCGGCTCCTCCGGAGGCCGACGGGACCATCGGGAGAACAATGGCTATAATGGTCATCGCTCGGCTTCTGACCTCGGACGCGGACGGATTCCTCGCCGCTCGGTAATTTGGATTATTATTATTATTATTATTATTATTGCAGCCGGCCGACTAGAGTTCAGCCGGACTCGCAGCAGACGCCCAGCGATGCGGACGAGGACGAGGATCGACGATAAGCTCGAGGCTGAGAGACGGTTGGAGAAAATGAGCGTCCAAAGCGCCTGATTGCCCGGAGACGCGTTTCCATCGCTGATTGTTCCATTGTCCAAACTCCGGTTCGCCTCAAACACGGAGGAAAGAGAAATGAACGCGACGCGGTGATTGCACCATCAAAACACGGCGCACACACAAACACACACTCAAAGTTTACGCAGGTCAAAAGGTGAAAACACTGAAAAGGCTTTTGAAATCAAATTTAACAAAGCTTCACAACAAACTCAATCTCTCTGGAGGAAGTTTTGTGTCTCAAGGAAAAAAGAACCTGTCGCCTCGTTTAAAACAATCAAATCAAATGATTAAAAAACTGGGATTCCTTAAGAAAATAATAAAGATCATGACGAACCACCTCCCCGTGACCTTGAGGATGATCTGACAAAGATCTTGTCACATTGACACTTGTTGAAGATGCTTCACCCTGACGGGTTCCGATCGATTCGTTTTCCATCTTCAATCTGGTTCAAACAGGGAAAAAAATATGCAGATTTATTAAACTTTGCATCCAGAGAACAGGTGTCTGTGTTTCAACTATCTTAAGGAGGAACTTGTCGTATCACCTACGATAAGGAGGTTATGTTTTCACCCCCGTCCGTTACTTTGTTTGTTCGTCAACAGGATTTTGCAAAAACTCTGGAACAGATTTCCACAAAACTCGGTGGGAAGACGCGACACGGACAAAGTGGCGTTTCCAGGAGGTTTTTAAAATCACATTCAATTTTCTGTTTTTCTTTGGAAGATTTTCACCAGTATCCCACAGAATCATTCATGGATCTGGATGAATAAAAAAAACAGGACATATTCAGGAGACTGGTCAGACTGATCTGTTTGCAGTTTGTTGCGGCTGGATTCAAAAGGAGAAACATATTCTGCTTTATTTCAACAATCGTAGATTTGATATTCATGCATTCACTTCCATCTGTTCGCTTCTATTTGACATCTGGGTCTGACTGAGAACTCGCCCACCTGCACCTGCAACCAGGCACCGATTGGACGGTACCAGCTGTCAATCGCACTGTACCCACGCCCCCAACACATCCGCTGCTTAATGGTCTATTTGACTGTAAATGGACCATAATGTACAAAAATGAACATCATGTTATTGAAGAAGACTTGAAACTAGAGATTGAATCATGAAACTGCTGAGGAAAATGCTTAACTGATGTTATGAATCAAGTGAGAAGCAGAGTCACTTGCTCATAGAGTCGCCCTCTGCTGGTCAGGACACAGAGCACAGGCACTTCGACATTGGCTTCACTCTCTGGACTCATGGTGTCAATTTGTAGCGCGACAAGATTCCGTACAAAGTCAAGGCGACTAGACGCGAATTTCGGGGGAACTGACGCAGGCGACCAGCGCGTATGGTGCGCGTGGCGCGACGCGAAGCGCCAAATTCGCTCACGTAAGTTGCTTCGGTCGCTCGAGTTGCATTATTTGAACTCGAGTGAAATATTTGCGGGACGCGCTGACGCGATAGCCAATGAGCGTTGAGACCCTCCCTCCGTCACTGTCGTCAGACGTACTGTCAATGTATTTTTTCATTCAACAGTGTGTGTGTGTGTGTGTGTGTGTGTGTGTGTGTGTGTGTGTGTGTGTCTTTGTTCTGAGGAGAAAGTGCAAGGAATTGAACGGGGAAATACTTGCAATATTAGAGCGCAGCATTAGAGTCTACATCCATTTTTATTATTATTTATTTAGTCTGTGGGTGTTGATCTTGTTTGTTTTTTTCAGTAACTGGACCTCCAGTGGTTTCCCTGGTCTTTACTGTATGTTCTCTTATGCAAGAAATTATTAACACTGGTGGACACAGAGTAGATACTGATATCAACTTCTTCCAAACCTATAAAATAAAGCAAAATTAAACCGTGTGCATTTATCGCACTCATTTCGGACGCACCATCGCTTTAACATGGGAGAAGGAGCTGCCGTTAGCACATTATTAGTGCATAATTCTCGCTGTATTATTTAATTATTCAAACCAAAGAGCCGTTTACGGTAATCGTCGAGGATATCCGAGCCCCGTCGGTGGCGTTAAACAGTGTCGAGCAGCAGTTAAAAGCTGCAAATCGTCGTCCGTGGCAGAGGTCGGAGCTAAAAGGACGAACATTAAAGATGTCGAAGCGGGAGGCGAGCGGGAAAATCCTCATCCAGCTCGAGCTGTCACATCCCGACTCCGCTGACACGCCGCCGCCGCGCTGGAAGTTAAACAGCTCCTCTGGATGGTGAAGCTGTTTTAAACATACACACGCACACGCACACGCACACACACACGCTTACACTTAAAGAAAAAAAAATCTCCTCCTAAATTGCATGCAAGACCTCCATTACTCAAACTCGTCCAAGCACAAAATGAACAGAGTCGGCCGTTGCGCGGCGGCGGGCGGAGATGTGAGGCCAGATCGCAGCAGAAATTGAAATTAATGGCTTTTCTAATTGGAGCACATGTTTGTCAAAGTGACGGAGTGCCGCCGACACCAACTACATCCGCTTACCTGCCACCCACACACACACACACACACACACACACACACACACACACACACACACACACACACCCTGCTTCCTCCGATTGGCCAGCCGCCACGCTCAGGACGGAGGATGCCGTGTGTGTGTGTGTGTGTGTGTGTGTGTGTGTGTGTGTGTGTGTGTGTGTGTGTGTGTGTGTGTGTGTGTGATTACAGGGAGCTGCTGGGGATGTTTGATTTGTCACACTGGGCGGCGTGAAAACCCAGAAATGACGTCAGGTGTTATTATTATTATTCTGTTTCATAATTCAGCTCGTGGTGTGGTGATGGACACAGAGCGGCCGTTGGTGACGACGTCAGCGTCTGCTGCGTTTACTGAGATTGTGTTATTGTCGCTTCCAGTACATTTACTCTAGTACTTTAGTACTTTACCTTGTTATTCTGAGATTTTCTGTATCGTTTCAGTTTCATGTCAGCACTGCATTAATGCATTATTAAGTGATAACGCGTCATAAACGATGTCTAGTATGATCGTCCGGCCTTCTCCCTCCTCCTGTCTTTTCATTACACGTTCGAACAACCAAAATAAAATGCCTCATTATGGTTTTGAAGTTAAGTCAAAGAGCGAAGGGAAGATTTAGAGGTGAAGCTGAAAAAAAACCTAGTGGGTTAAACACCGGCCATTTAAATCCGGTGAAATACAATCTCAAACCTCATCGTGGTCCGTCTCGGAAAAGATACGGTTTCCATTGACTGCGCCCAAATTTCATTACAAAACTCCTCATGTGAAAACCATAAAGTAAATATCATCATCGTCATATCTGGTCGGTGCAGCAGGAGGAATCAGATACTCGCTGCGGGCTCCCATCAATTCAGCTCGCGTCCGCTCTCTTGATCCGATTACAAACAAGAAGTGGCCGGCTGAGTGCTCTCGCTGCGAGGCTGCGCGAGGCGAGCGCATCAGTCACCGGCCGCCATTAGCCACAGACCTGCTCGTCAGATTTCCTCCTTTTAGTGCAATTAGACGCACTCTGGTCCCACGTCCACGCCGCTCTGATGTGCAGGCGCAGAGGTCGGAACGTTCGCCTTCGGGGGGGGGGGGGGGCTTCTCATTTCCTGCCGAATTGGAAGGCCGAGTCACAACGGCCCAGGCGAAGCGTCTCGCGGGATGATCAGTGCACGACGGAACAGCGGGGGACTCTGTTCGCAGCTTCCCTCCATGCACTCGGCATTGATGAGGTTTTAGTGACATTACAGTGCAGACATGTGGTAGGTTAACATGTTCTGCTACTCCCCCCTCCTCCCCTGGGGGCAGCGGTGTTCCCACCCCCCACAATGTAAACCTATTGGACAGAACAACGCTCGTCCAGAAGGTGGTGGTAGAGAAAACGTTCTTCCTGTGACGAGTCACTAATGAAATGTACCCTGTTGTGGATCAAAGTGTTGGTCAAGGGATTTTTTATTCTGCAGGAAAAGGTCGGGTGTCTTTAAAAATGAGAGCGGTTCATCCTCTGGGGAACACGGCTGACGCTGCCACACCCTCTGGAAGATCCGAGGTTTTCATTTTCTTTTGACCGCGTAAGTACAACGGAGATGTTGGACCTGAAGACACACTGGTCGACACAAACAAATGAATCTGCCTATAAAAGTTTGATATTTTATATACATTCTGAAAGAATAGGAGCGGGATCAGAAGCATCATCATCTCCAGCGGAAAAGGATCCACGACGGGTCAGACGATGCTGCGATGTGTAACCTGATTGATGTGGCGATGGGAAAAAGGGAGTAAACGCTGTTGGAATGATATTTAAATCATTGTGCGTCAAACAATTACAATTTGGAAACAAAATTATTTATGGCAGGGGCCCTTTTTTTTTTACATATATAAGCGGGTTTGGTTGATGTGCGATCAATGCTCAACATACCTCCGCCGAGTCTAACGCCAAAGAAAGTAAAAAAGGAATTCATGGAGCCACTCAAAATTGGAATGGGTTGTTTTTTTGCCATAGCTACTGTACACCCGTCCACCCAGTTTTGTAAAAAGCAGTCGAGTAGTTTGTGCGTAATCCTGCTGACAAACAAACGCAGAACAAAATACAACGACGGCGTTTCTGTGAAGAGGCGTGGATGAAATTTGCCGCGCCACTTTCTCGTGTTGACCGTTAGCAGGGCTGCCCAGATAAAATTTCAGAAAATACAAAATGGTCCTTAATCAATTTGCAGACAACAGCTGTTTATACTTAAGATTTTTTTTGCATCAAAAACAAGAGCTCGGGAAATCACTTTGGACCCAGGGGGAAATTGAAATGGGGAATTCTCTATATATTCAACCTAGGCACTTTTAACATTTAACTAACAATTAACAAAAAAATCATCATTAGCTTCCTTAATTGCCGCCAGATTGTTCCCACCGTTGTACTGACGTTGGTGCATCACAGTTTAAATCCCAGCAAACATAACAATCAAATAAACACTGAAAATAAATTTCTCCGTGTGCAACTTTACCCCCCTCTCCCTCCCTCCCTCCCTCCCACTCGCTCTGCCTCGCTCGTCCATGTTCACTTACCCTCCCGTGTAACTGACAGGCTGCAGTCATGGAGGTGAACAGCACGGCAGCCATTTTCATGGCATCAACTCCCACGTTCTGCCAATTAGAGCTGCTGGCGGCGTCTGATGATGGAGCTATTAAAAGAGACGTCGGAGGTCTGTGTGACAGATGGATTCATGCCTCCTCTGTCTTAATAAAAAACCTGCCTAGTGCTCCACCCACCGCTGACATGTCTCACCTCCACATAGCTGCGGCGCCTTGCGAAATGCAGTAGCGTCGGGCTAAGTGGCGGTGTAACAGCTGAACACTGAGACGCCTCCTGCTTGTGTGCACGTAAACGTGTGTTAGATCGTCATTAAAAAGAAACACCTGATTTCATGCAAGTTGAATTAAAAAAAAAAACACTCCATACCAAGTATTTGAACAGATGGATGGTGATGGGAGGTAGGAGGGAGTTTTGGTGGAGATGGGAGGATGGGGTCGGCTGGCGACGAGGGTTGCGGGAAACCTGGAGGACGATGTATCAGGAGGTGAACAGAGATGACTGGATATGAGGGTTCAGTCACAGGAGTGGGAAGAGGTGATGGGAGGAGGTGGAGGTAGGAACTGGCAGGGGATGATGGAAGGTTTAAAAGGGCAGTCAAGGAGATGACGGGAGCAGTTGGACTTGAAATTGGCGGAACCCTGTATTTTCCTGACATCACTGAGAATCTGGAATAGACGACAGACCTACCGCCGCCGCCTGTGGGTACGTAA
The DNA here is from genome assembly GCF_022379125.1 of Scophthalmus maximus. Taxonomy (NCBI): domain Eukaryota; kingdom Metazoa; phylum Chordata; class Actinopteri; order Pleuronectiformes; family Scophthalmidae; genus Scophthalmus; species Scophthalmus maximus. Next base: position 25,815,624 of record NC_061523.1, on the reverse strand, counting down.
ATATGCATCTGTCAATTGATTCCACTTGTGAGTTGTACTTTACCACGGACCACTTTAGCATTGGCATGCTAAACCACAGTTACTCCCAAAAAGACCTAGCGGGCCATATTAGCGCTGAGTAACGAAAGACAAAAATCTGAACACGAGACCTGATTCAACCGCTGGTCTTTAGGAAAACTGACCACCACGTAACCATCCATCCGTCCATGCATCCATCCATTTTCTTCCGCTCATCTGGGATTTGGACACGGCGGCAGCCGGCTAAGCAGCGGGTGTTCCAGACAACACTACCTGGCCAGGCCTTTCCAGCTCCACCTGGGGGATCCCAAGGCAAGCCGAGGCCAGATGGGATACGTAGTCCCTCCAGCGAGTTCTGGCTCTCACCTCTTGGTCTCCTGCCGGTTGGACATGCCCGACAAACTTCCAAAGGGAAGGCGTCCAGGTGGAGTCCTGACAAGAAGCCCGAACCACCTCGACCGACCCCCTTTCGACGCAGCGACTCTCCACCGAGCACCTTCAGAACGTCAGAACTCCTCACCTTACCTCTAAGACTAAGGCCCAGACGCCCTACGGAGGAAGCTCATTTCGGACGGTATTAATCGCGACCTCGTTCTTTCGGTCCCGACCCAGAGCTCATGACCACAGGTGAGGGTCGGAGGTAGATCGAAAGCTTTGCTTCGCGGCTCAACTCGCTGAACTGAGATCATCGCAGGGAATCGTGGGAAAACTGAAACCAAGGCTGCAGTTTCATGTAATCGTAATGATCGGCATTGAACTGTCGTCGGACCAGGCCGAGCCAACACGTACATATTAGTGTAAATTCTGGATACAGTACAACACAGGACGACAGCAGCATATGTTCAACCACACAACATGTTGGAAATCACCAGTTGTCCAAGAGACAGATTTCAGCTTCAACTTATGTTCCTGCGACTGACGGTTCACCACTGACTATATGAATTCTCCTGTAATAACTTCCATCCATCTGGCTGCTGCTGCTGCTGCAAAAAATTAAATAAAACACAAACACTTTCCATTTCTGCAAATGTCATCTGACCCATCTACACCAGCAGGTGAAGTGTGTATATCTGCACCAGATGGTGGAAATACATTTTTTTTATTTTTTTGGCCTCATGCGCTCGAGCTGCAGTCTGTCGGTCTGCGGAGGATTTCTGTTCAAACTGTTCACCTCAGATGTAAACATAATTTAGTGATCCTGTTTCAGAGTTTACACGGAAACCAACACGTGTTTGTTCGCTCGTTTTCGAAAGGAGGATTTACGAGGATGTTTGCTCGTGTTTCGTCTGTTTGTGTTTTCTTGCGTTCGCAGTGCGCTGAGCTCTCAGTGCCGCCATGTGAAAACAGTATTTACAACACTTACTACCATCTTACTTCTCAACTGTCACTCGGTCGAGCTCCAACAGTCCTTAGATTCATCAAGCCTTATGGCTAAGGCAACGAAACCGTGCAGGTCATGAAATCATAATCTCCAGTACGGAAAATACAACCAAATTTTAATCTACTAGATCCAGATTTTTATTTTGGTTCCGGACTAGATATCAGTCCCTTGAATATGCCAAATCCAATTATCAAATTATATGGTGACCGTGAATACACGATCACCAGGTCTTGGTGAAGCTAAGAACTAAAGGTCAGGGGTCAGCGAAATTACTATGACTAATCCTCTGGTTAGTATGAACATACGAGCAGAAATCTAGCCTTTTGATTTCAACACCGTGTACTGAACCTTTGTTCAGTTTTTCATCCTCTAGGTGGCGTCGATGTTCTCAATAAGTTCGAATGGGAGAATTTGGCATTTATCCTCTGTGGACCATGAATGTATGTTAAATGTTTGGGGGTTTTTTTACCTCTTTTGGCCAGAAAAATAAATTGATAATTTGAAGGCGTACAAAGAGCAAAATTATGGATCCAGTACAGCGAAGAGAAAAGCTTTCAGGGCTCTGTTCCTGATTAAGACATTTCTTGTTTTTTAAAAAGTCTTGAGTTTTTCTCCAGATGGACGAGCCGGAGGGAAGATCGGGAGGTCAGCGGACACATTTGGATTCATTCTCCGAGGACCAGACATATTCAGCCTAATCAGACATCCTCACTTTCGCGGCTTGTGCATCAAAAATAATCTACCACTGTGATGCTGTCATCTCCCTCTTCCCCCCTGTAAAAGCAGCTCTCTTTACATTTAATGATTCACTGACTGATGCCCTGCCGTGTTGTTACCAAGGTACCCATTAGATATATATATATATTTTTTTTTTTTCTTTCTCTTCCATCACACCACTTTCATCCATCCCATAGTAACCTTCAGCTGCAGACAGCTTTGCCGGGAGACAATAAGCTCTCTGTTCTTTTGATTCTCGGCTCCGTCTGAGGAGATGAAGCCTTTAATCAGCCCGGTCCAACTACATGTGTCCTCCAATTTCACCACTTTTCATCTGCTGCCTTTGAAATGCAGAACTTCACTAATGGCTTTCACTTGTCATAGGATCAATACATTCCCTGTACATCCTGAGAGAATAACATACTATTAATTTGTTGGACTGGATGACGCGTGACAGCACTTTGTCTACCTCTTTGGTTTTTTTTAAAGCGCCGCCGCGTGTCATGTGCGGCTGTGATGTACCGCCTAAGCCTGAGTGGCAGAGCGCTGAAGACGGGGACGGCAGAGCTTGAACTTTAAACCTCCCCATCTGAGTCCTGGACAGGTTCGCCCCCTCTCCCCTCCCCCGTGTAATCCATAAAGCTCACAGCGTTAAGTGCAGTGGGATTATTAGCACAGAGCGTGGAAGCAGATGAAGCCCGGACCATATGGGTGATCTGCGGCACCTCTCGGTGCTGCATGGAGCTTTCTAGGCCAGCACGCCGCGAGGGCGGAAACCTCGGCAGATGTTGTCGGCTCGACTGTTTGTGCGTCGTGCTGCGCGTCACAGAATCTTCGTCGTTTGCATTTCCTGTTTCTGTCTTTTTCGAATGCATGAACGTAGCGGTGTGAACGGTGAGAACATGGCTGCCAAGAGGGCGACAGTTGGCGGGTTTGTAGGTAAAACAAAAAAAATGTAAAGTCTCCAACCTTCAGTGATTACTCGTTTGAGAGATGACAAGCTTTCAAGTTCATGACAATCCTTTGAACGGCTTCTTCATTCCGAATCTTTTTCTTCTTCTTCTTCGTTCTCGTCTAATTAACATCAGTCACCGGGGTTTAAAAACGAGAGGAAATTGGTGCTTTTTTGAGAGTGTTATGTTAAATCAACAAAGCTCGGTCAAACACTCACAGGGCTTTGCCTTGAAAAAGCAGCTTACAACATAGTTCAGCTTTTAGCAGCTAACGAGCCAAACATTCCCCTCGGGTGGAGGTGGGGGAGACCAAAAATGGAGCTAAAAGAAAGGGAACACTGGATTTAACTGTTAGATGTGTAGGCAACTTTTGCCAACAAGTTAGTTGCTATCACCTAAAAAAAGTGATATCACCTGAAAAAGTGATATCGTGTCAATACTGTGGTCACAACTTGTTTTTTGTTGCCACCAGGGAGCTAAAAATATGTAACTTTAAGTAAATGCTACAAACGTGCAGTTTCATGAGTAAATTATCAGAGTATGAACTGAGAAAAAACGTTGAAACCATTTAAAATTGAGAAAAGGTTGAAATGTGAAAGTGTCCAGAGTGAAGAGGCCTCGGTAACCGCATCCTCATCCCAGATATTCAAGCAAATATTCAATGTTGCCACACAAACAAAAAGGGCACTCGCTTGCAGAGGAAAGCCTGACTGTCGCATGTCTTAGCAAAATAACAACAGAGTCATCTGCATGACTTAGTACCCATAATGAAAAAAAGAAAAGAAAATGAACAAGCAGCGTCTAGTCAGAGTTTCTCTGAGCCTGTTTTTCTGTATCTAATCTGCGTCGACCCAAATTTACAGATCTACAGAGGCAATCTTAATAAACCAATAACAGCAGGACGTCAAGGGAGCTGTGAATTCTCTTCAAGCAGGCAGAGCAGCGGGCCCAAATGGGCGGGGCCCCGAATCCTGTAAAGAATTTCAAACGCTTACTAATACAACACTTGATTTATGTGTTTCATGACTCAGTTTCCCCAGATGACAGACAGAGAACACAATATGAGTCTTACAGGCCTATTTGATTTCATTGCTTGTCATGACCTCCTGTCATTCATAGTTTATGATGATCAAACTAGACTTATTATTGACAGAAATTCATGCAGTTGTATGAGCGAACATGTCAATGTGTTAGTTAAGTAGACAGTGGAGTTGTTAGTCTCGACCCAGAGAAAACTTTTGAGATACACGGTGAAGGTATGAATTATTTGAGTGAAGTTGTGATATAATGATCCATTGTCGTCTCTCCTAACAAATTACATGAGATCGTCTTGTTTCCTCCTCAGCCAGAGCACAACACAGCGGTTTCCTATCAATTGCAATTGCTTTCAATTAAAGTATATCGTCTGCAGAAGAAAGATTCATAATGTTTCCTTGTATGCCAACGACACAATGTTGTTTCTTACAAATCCAGTCGTGTCAATGTCGGCGGTTCCAGATCTGATTAGTTGCATCAGTCAATGTTAGAGATATTTTCAGGAGCTTCTCCTCTGGGTGGTCTTAGTGAGGTAGAAAGATGAAATTATAAAGATAGAATTCTCCCGGCTTGGTTATGAAATACTTTCGAAACGTGATAAAGACAAACCTGCTTTCATGGGCAGACGTTGGAATAATGACACAACCTGGATACAAATATGGAAGTAACATCTCAGTTTGTAACAGGAAGAGGGAAACTCAAGTACGGATTACGTCGGCAGATTAGTGAGGGTGGGAGTTTTATCACCTAGTTTTAATTCCCATTGGTTTTATTGTCCGGCTCAGGGTTATTAAACAACAAATGAACCCATTTTCTTAAAAATGTTGTGACCCCGTGGAAAAAAACCCATTAAATTTGGGAACGGATCCGTAAAAACTTTTTCCCCACTTCATGTAACACGGTGAGAGGGGCTGTTAGCCTTGGCCGGTGTTTGTGCTCTCTGAGCGTCCTTCCAGTTAATCATGTGACCGACGTTTATACATGTTCACTCCGAGTGTGGTTATTCTTACACAGATATTACAAATGTGTTATTCCTTTCCAGTTGTTTTCCGTGCGGACGGAGATTATCTCTGACACGGAGCTGAAACGCTCCCATCTGGCCACAGATTGTCCTTTGAAGACATTCCAGTGTCACTAACTGTCTGGTCTGTTTCAAACTTACATTCTGGCTTTTCCTTTGGTGTTGTTTTTGTTCAATGTCTCGATTGTATTTCCTCATTTTCTCTCATGATTCTGATTTCTTTTGTTGATTCTGTACCGTCGCAAGGTTTGTGAGGGCGAGAGGCAAACCCCAGCCGGTCTCGTCTTCGATCGCTGCGTCGGTCCGGCGCGCAGCACCAAACCCCTCGGAGGCCAGTTAGTGTGTTCAGCAGCGTAGGAAAACAACAGTGGCGGCAACAAAAACCTTTTTCCCACTTCTGTCATCATCACCCTGAGCTCTCAGAAATATGTTTGTGTGTGTCCGCATTCGGCCTTCGTCTCCTTTTTATATAGATCAAATATAGACACACTTGGACATTGTTAGGCCTGAACTGTTTGCAGGCCGAAGCCCATTTAAGTCTAAGTGCCGTCGCGCCGGCTTTTATCATCTGTTTTTCCAGCGTTTTTCTCGCCGTTCTTTACCCCATCCTTTTTACCACAGTTATGAATATCGTCACGTTAGTCGTGGGAGGCTGATAAAGTTGCATTGTTTTCTAATAAGTTGTTGTCAGCGGCGTCTGGTTGGTTGGCTTACCAAGATCTCCGCTTGTAGGAGGCTGGCATCTGTTTTGTGAGTGAGTGTCGCCTTGTTAACGGGGAAAAAAAAACAATGGGTAGGAGAAAAAAATGTAATATCTACACATGAAATAGAAAATAAAAACAAAGCTTAATTGAGGAAGCGCACGTAGGAGAGAAAAAAGAAGTAGGTGTGAGTGTGAAGTCAAGGAGTTTGCGAAGGCTGCTTGGTTTCTGTTTATTTCTCCGCCAGGCCGTCATGTAGATCTCCAGTGTGAAGGATTCAGGGGGCAGCGGCTGGCAGGAATGGAATATAATATCTATAACCTGTATTCATAACATTCCCTGTTTCGGTCACCAAATAGAATGAGCCCTTTCTCGTCCTCGTGGGGGGTCGCGCCTTGTTTTTATGTTGCTTATGTTGGAATGGATCGGGTGGCGCTGCACGCGTCCGCCTCCGTCAGGCGCTCGTGCAACGCCACCAACAACAGACAGACGAGTTCACTCAGCGATTGTAAGACGAACGGGACAAACGCAGAAGTTGTGATATTGATTGTATTTTCAGACGTCACGACAAGAGCCCGACCGATATATTGGTTGGCCGGTAATATCGGCCGATATTAGCCTTTCACAGACACGTCGGTACGTTTAGAGCCCGACCGATATTATCGGCCAATTGATATATATGCATTTATGTTTCCATTTTACGTAGCATAAATGTATATTTTATTAATTCAAGTTCTCATTTTAAGGTTGTGTTTGTACTTTCTTTTATCAATTTATAGTTGTTTATGATAACGTTTGTGGTTAAACTAAAATATCAAGCCTCAATTACATTTCTCTGTCATACAGCGACATCTATAGGAATCATTGACAGTTAATGTTTGTGTCTAAAACCCTCAAAATACAAATCCGGTGTCACGAGGGGGTGAACCTGTTGCTCTGGACAGAGCCCCGCCCCCAAAGCCTGATCCGACCAATCGGAGCGCTCGCTTCTTTGTCCCACTCTGGATTCAGAGGTAGAAAAGTGCAGAAGATGAAATGCTCCCTCCTCTTCCTCTTCCTCTTCCTCGTCCACGTCCTCTGCCGCCGTGATGGATGTTCTGCTGTGTCTTAGTGTAAGCACAATCTCAGAAAGCTCTGACCCAGATATTTTAATTGCTTACTCTCACTTACGGTGAGACTCTATGATAAATAGCAGTTGTTGTTTTCTCGTTGTCGGGACTATTCCTGAGCCCTGCACATCACAGCAGGCTGCCGAGTGTGTGTGTGTGTGTGTGTGTGTGTGTGTGTGTAGGCAACATTGTGCTGTGTAATGAATGAGCTGTTTTGTGCTTGATTTTCTTTTGGAGGATGCTGCCTCCTCTCCTCGTCAGTGACGTACAGGTGTCTGACGTTTGAGACGGATGCTTTTTAATATTGCTTCCTTTTTCTTTTTCGCCTTCTCCCCATAATCTATTTGACCTTTTTCGCTGACCTTCTTTATCGAAGGCTGAAATGTGATTCTCCGGAGCGTCGCACGTTCCTGGAAATTGCCGCACATTGCGAGAGCGGTGGAACGTTCCCCGTCGCGCGCTCCCAAACACTCTGCAGGTTTTTAAATTCCTCCGGAATGACTCACGCCTGTGATGCTTTTTCAGATTGACCGTGAGCAGATGGCGCTGCCCACGCGAAGGTTCCCTCTCACCGGGCCTCCGCGCGAACCCTCGGCTCACAGTCCCGAGAGCGACGGGCCGCGGTTTGACTTTGACGACGTGAGAGAATGTGGCGGCGACGACGACGACACGTATACGATTGTGGCTACAACCTGTGATAAACATGTCAATGATTCATATGTAACAGTAACTTACATGATGACGTCTCTTCTGGGTCATATTCATTCTCCTCTTCTTCTATTTCCGATTGAATCCTTTACGTCCGTTCCTGGCGCGTCACGTTAAATATCGATGCCGCAATGAATTGTGGGTCGTCTGTGTCTCCTTTCCTTTCTCATAGGAAGCTCCAGTGAACCCTACGCTAAAGGAGATAGGAAAGGAAGCATTGAAGCTCCTTTCCTAAGCGCTTAGAGAATCCGAAAAACTATTATCATGGCTGCCGATCAAATACTTTTGGGTGACTTCAAGAATTAGGAAACTTCCTGTGATGACACCCGTCCTGTTCAGTGCTGTCTGTGAACCGGACTCGAGTTGTGGGCGGAACATCAGAGGAGAGAGAAGCTCTGTCAGACTTGTTCTTACACTGACAACGATAATGATGATGACAATGATAAATACAATGGAAAGCGGAAAAAGCTTAACCTCCAGGTGAAGAAGGCCTCTCACCCACAACACATAGACTGAGCAGATGGGATTAGTTGTAGTATTTCCCTCCGCACACACACGCACAGATCAGAGAGAAACACATTTGATATCATTGTACATCATCGCTGGTAGATGAGATAATAATCTCCGCTCATTGTCGAGAACGGTGTTTACTGAGTGCGCAGGTGTCGAGCGATGCCGGAATTAATTCGGTGGCGTTCGCGACGGGCGAGTCCTCGCCGGCGAGGGCGTCTGGGTCCAGAGGAGCTCGTCGCCATGGAAATACAGGCAGGAAACATGAGCGAATCTCAAGAAACCCCAAAATATCAGGAAGGCGCCATTTTGCTTCCTCATTAGCATAATTGTGAAGTTGTCATGACAGAACTTCCAAACGTTGTATTTTTAGTTCTGCTCCGGTAACAGAAATGAAAAGAGACGCGCCGCCGCCGCCGGAGGATGAAGAGTCGACAGCGTTTATAAAACGTCAGCATTAAGAAAAAACACCTCTTTTCTTTCATCCTGGTGTCCGAAGATAAGACGTCAGCAGACGGGATAAAGGTGGACGTGGCTCCCGTGCGCCGCGCGGCCCCGACCTGGACAAAAATGGCGACGGCTTTTTAATTGGCCCGGGGTTCTGACCAATGAGCGGGCTGCGTTCGGTCTTTGTGCCCGTCCGACTTGTTAAGCCGCTCTCTCTCTCTCATCTGCATTCCTGCTCGAAAAAAACCCCTCCCGCTCTCCCCAGCGCTCCACGTCAGCGGAGCACTTAGACGCTCCATCAAAGGATCTGCGCTCGACAGATAACTGTAATTCCCCTCCACTCTCGACTGTGTTTACTGACCTCGCATGAAAGTAGCTTTGCCCTGTGCATTGTGGGAGATTTGCATCCCCGCTACTTTGGAGTACTTAGGTGCATCGGAATTGCAGTGTCATGTGTTTTTTCCTCTGCACAAAAAAGTTGATGTGCTGAGTGCAGCCGGCAGTTTGTGTGTGTGTGTGTGTCTGTGTGTGTGTGTGTGTGTGTGTGAGTGTGTGCGAGGGAGGGAGGTGCAGCGCTTGTCACAAAGAATTAACCTTCATTCAGTGTCTCTGTGAGTGTGTGTGTGTGTGTGTGTGTGCGCGCGCAGTCAAACTAAAACATATTTAGCAGAATGAACTGAATCATCCACTGCGACGTGAATGTCCTCAGTATATTTTGTGGAAGTTTGGTATTTCCTGTATTATATGAGTGGAGAAAATTGGCTCAACGTCATTGAACTGTGACGGGTTAATCCTCTGAGGAGCATGAATGTGCCCAGGATATCCCTAAGCTTTAGGTTTTTCCTCGTGCACCGTTTGGCCGTACAGTGGCAGAAGACGAAAGATCGTGAGGCCATCAACATTATTAGGATTCATCCTCCCGGGATAACGAATACATGAAACACATTTATTGGAAAACTGGAGAGCAGTTGTTTGAATATCTTCCAGTGACCTGAATTGTGGGTCTCGGTGTATAAGTGTCTCCACGGCGTCGGGAGGACAGAACAACCAACAGGGTTTATTCTCAGAGGAGCATGAATGCGATCAGTGAATGTCACGGTCTGTTAAGGTGGTGAAATGTTGTGTGTGACATAATTACAGTTTAAGGTCTGACGATGAATTTAATGGAAAACATCAAGAAATGTCCAAAAAGGAAAGAGTTCATCCTCTTGAAAGCATAATTTTTTTTCCCATTACATAAAAATCTGACCATTTTTGCATAATTCTTCTTTAACAACTAAAATTTGCGTTGCGTTACTCGCACGAGCTTGGCTGCGTGATCATTTATATTTACTATATTCACCCCAACATAACCCGAGTTTGTTGCTCCTCTGAGGCACATTAATGAAATCATGATTTCCTGTGTACAAGTGGAATATTTTGGAGGGATTTCTGCCGAATGGAAGTAGAATTTGGTCACATGGTCACCAACATGATTAGGGTTGATCCACTAGGGACCATGAACACCGGGAGCAGTTCGAATGAATAATCTGAGACAAAATCTTTACAAAATAAATCTCTGGGAATAACTGAAAATGTGACAGCGGCTGAATAATATTTCTGCAAAAGTAAAGATTCATAGGATCTTTCCAGGTTTATTTTCACAGTTTAAAGGCGACGCATCGAGCGGAGGACGTCATCACAGGGACACTTTTTTTAGTTTTCTTCCTTCTTCTTTTTGAAAAGAGTCCGTGTGTCTGGCAGTCGCTCCGGCCTCAGCACCGAAAAACAAACACACGGAAGAAATTCTGCCAAGAGTCTCTGAGCTGGAGGCAACATCCAGCAAGAGAAGCAGCCACTGTAGAAACGGAAGCGTGGAAACAATTCACCCGTGTGCCGGGCGAAAGGACGGAACATCAAGTGAACCGATGCCCCTTCAGATGAGAACTGTGTCGAGCGGCAGATGGGATTTATTTGAGCGCGTACTTCCTCTCTGCCTGTAATCGAATTATCATCTGGCGGCGGCGGAGTTATCGATAGACACTGGGAGGTGCTTCGGAGCCGTGGGAGAGATAAGCCGGAGCTGTGATTAAATCCTCGTGCGCGAAATAGGTTAATGCAGAGGGAAAAACAACAAGACAAACAACAACCACCAAATGTGGAAGATTAAAGCAGCGGCGGCAGCATCTCGATTGGTGCTGATGCAGAGATCCCGCCGGCTTCAAAGCAGCCCTCTCATTGTCAGCTAAAAAAAGATTTACATTCGTCTGCAAAAGATTTTTGGACAAAATTTACATTCGGGGCAGCAACTTTATCCAAACAGTTGATAATCACCTCGCTATCAGGAGAGTATGACGGGTCAGCCGGAGTCTGTTGAAATACTTTAATAGGTACTTGAACAGATTTTCACTCTGCGGGTCGGACGGGGTCAATCCTCGTTTTTCTTTCTATTTATTGAATTCATTTAGAGAGTTTGGTCATTTCAAAATGACTCAAACAAGTGGCTCTCTGAAGGTTGAAAACAAGGTCCGGCTTTTCTAAAACCGTACAATAGCTTTAGAGAGATTAACCATTATTATTACCATTATTAATACAAATATTAATAATGGTGTAGAGTTGGACAGTGGACGAGGGGAGGAGGTTCAGGGAGAGGTTCAGAGTTCCAAGCCTGTCGGAGCGCTGCTCGTAGCCTTAATGGTAAGTAAGTCATTAGCATTCCAAAGTAATCGGGGCCGAACTCAAATGCAAACCACAATGGGAAAATTTATGCCAATAAATGATAGAGACGGCAGAGGTTTCGTAGTTGTGAGCTACTGTTTGACCAGCGCCATGTTGTTGTTCCACCTCGTCGTCGCTCCAAATTCCTGCCTTTGACCTTTTCACCATCGCTGTTCCTCGTTCCTAATATTTTCTGTGACTAAGGGACCGACTGCAAAGGTGCGCTAGTGTATGGAGGGAGATCGTTGCAGTTTTATTACTGTCAGAGTGAATCAAGTCAGAGCTGCAGGTGGAAATAGAGGCGGCTTTATTTTTAATATCCAGCCAGGGCACGAGGGGAACTTTTTCATTCCCAAATATGTAATTTCCAAGGAAGCGAGACGAGTTGTGAAAGAGTTTGATCGATGCCGTGAGAGCAACTTGCAGGATCTGAGAAATGAGCCAAACGCGTTCCCGCCGGCCAATAAATCCTCCTGTAAACAATTCCAACGGCGGAGCGGCGAGTCAGCAGGGGGCGCTGCGCTCTAGTCGCACGCTGGAGCCCGACTCGCTGATGAAGAAAACCCCGTCTGCTCGTAATTACCGTTTCTGGGACGAGTTTGAAATGATCAAACCACCGAGGAAATCAATCCGTGCTCCGACCGCAAATATATTAAATTGTTTGGCAGCGACGGTCCACAACACCTTGCGTGAAAAACAACACAGTAATAATCGTCTGTGTGGAACATATGTCCGAGCTCACGTATCACCGTCTCTTTAGGGCCGTTTGATCAAACACTGACACCAAGAAGAAGAAGAAGACGGGTAATTGAACGAATGCGGTTTGGACGCATCTCTGACACTTTCATTTTCACCTGCACCCGTTTCAATTATGCCACGACCGACACTGATCTCAAACAAACACCGACTCCGTTTCATCGACGCCGAGGGCTGAACAGAGGTGCTCAGGTATATGTAACTGCTCATCTTTATTTATTATATGATTACTGTCACAGTCCCGACGTCCCAAAGAATGATGATTTAACTCAACGCGCGTCTCCTTTTGGAAACATCTTGCGTCAACGTGAGCATGTTCGTGTCATTGTCATTCTGCGGACGAACCTGCAAATATGCCAGTGTTGACATTTTTTGTTGTTTTTCTCCCTTTCAATTCAAAGTCCTGCCAATACTTTCACGCAGAGTTTAACATGCATATTATTATGGTTCAATATCAGCGACTGTGCAAGAATGCATGAAGGGAAAATCGGGCGACTCGGGAGTCGTTGCCATCTCGCTCAACCGCAGATTGTCGTCGCGACACGTGACGGCGAAACGTGGCGGGGGGCAAGACGTTCTCCTCCCTCGACGCCCGTCGCCAGGCTCCTCGACGCTCTTTTAAGAAACACGGGTAGAAGCTCCGCCCCTCCGCCGCCTCCCTGAACCAGCTGACTCACCAGTGGGAGAGAAAATAAATCACAAGGTCCCCAGAGATAATAATGGGAACATTTGTGCCGCCCTTCAGCGAGACGTCGTCTCTATTCCACGCGGAATGTCACGTGGGAACCGTCTTTTTTGTGACGGTGATATCGACCGGGAGAGGGTCTGGATGCTGAGGTGGAACCAATCATCACATGGGGAAATTCAGAGGAGACATAAACACAAACACGCACTTTTTTTGGGGCCTTGTTCACACACGAAATAAAACCCCCTGGCCTGTCGAAGACCTGAATGAAAGATCACTTCCTTCGCTACGTTATTGTTCGACCCGAACCAAAACTTTAATACACTGTTGTGTCAGGTTCTCCTCACGAGCATCTTTGATATTCAGGGAGCAGGATTCACCAGGTAACACACCGTTATGTTCTGAAACATGTTACCTTATCGTCAATATTAAAAAAACACTCAGTGCTCCCTCAGGTCTGTGTATCTATCTATCTATCTGCTCGATGAGTCATCCTTCGCCCAGGGGGCGTCGGCTCATTCTGTCGTCCAATCAGAACGCTTTCTGGGTAGTTTTCAACTCCTCCTCCTCGTGACTGTAAATGGTGCCGGTTGGCGAGCGGAGCTCAGGGGCACCGACGCCGTCCCGTTCACGGGTTGGATCCACAGGTGGTGGTGGTGAGAAGTCGTTATTTCTAAATAATCAATACCCGCGACAGATCCCTCCATAACTTTATGTCTTCATGAGGAGTCAAATATTCGTACAGCACAACGTCTGTGGACATCAGCGTCTCTTGTTTCACGAGCGTGTGCTGGAGGAAATGAAATCTTTTGCTCACTTGTGTCTGTGAATCACCACTCAGTGTGTGTGTGTGTGTGTGTGTGTGTGTGCAGCAGAAACATTAATGTGTATACATTAATATCTCACACACGCCGCTGCCTCTGCCTCTGCCTCGGCCTGAGCCCCCCGGAGGACCGATGATGGCAAGAGTTGCATCGTGTGTATTCATTATTGCTGTTTGTGAATTAGCGAGGGGGCAAAACCGAGCCGGCGCCCCCTGCGAACCGCGGGGATGCAGCAGTTGTCATGGGAACGCCGCGGCGCCGCGGGGAGGGCGACGTACGGAGCTGAAAGCTCAACTTTTTCAGTCAGCAGGTTCTGCACATGTGATGCCAGTCAAAGCTGCTTCCTTTTTTTTCCTGCTCTTCCAAGGAGAAACTTTCTACCTCCCCTCTCTTTTTTCTCCTGCTCTCTGTTCTCGCTGCTTTCCCATGTGTACCCGTTCGGACACTGTTGCCATGGAAACGCAGCCGTGAGACTGTACAGGATGTGGCTGGAGCTCGGAGGAGGAGGCAGAGCCGCTGTTTTATTCGTTTTAGAGAGAAGTCGGACTGGATGAAATCCTCCTCTGGCTGGATGGACGCGGACCTTCGGGGTTTTTTTGGGCTTAAAGATAAAAATCACACATAAGAGGCCGAACAAAGGAAACGAGGCCTGTGTGGGATTAAAAGCTCCTCTGAGCCGCCGCTTGATCTTGGCCCAACATAATATATATGTAGGTTTACCGAAAGCTGCGTGCATCTTCATATTTAATACGTAACTTAAACAGCAGACGGAAAAATACAGAACGGAGCAAACGGAGTTCTTCAAATTTGTTTTTCTCTGACCTGAAACAGTCAGGGTTTTTTGTTTGTTTTTAAAGGAAGAAAAACTAGACAGCGTTCGGAACCAATGAGACATTGTACAAACACTTGACTGGTTGAACCTTGAGTCACGACAAAGCTCCATGAAGCTACTTTTGAGTTTTCGCAGTTTAGTTTCTAAATGTTCCCAAACTTTGGCCACTTTAAAATAAAGAAAACCACTCAGCTCAGGGAAAAACTCAATATACTGCTCGGTAACTTTCCACTTAAATACTTAAAGAGAAGACTTCAGTGCTCCTCAGGGTTCCATATTTTCTCTATTTAATATAAGGTTAAAAACTGAAAATAATATACAGAATAAGATTTGAAAGAATACATTATACAGTGACAAAAACAAGATTAGGCATTATAGTACATAAAATATATATAGTGTACATGGTACATGTATAATAGACAGCATAAAAAAGGGGGATATTAAATATTAAATATAACTATTTGAAATATGTTGTTTATTCGTGAGCTGTCTAAACCCTACAGCCTGAAGCTCTGAACAACTGGTTCAGACTTCTCCCCCACTGTGATGTCACAGACGGACTCTTTTTGGGGGTGACCCCGTCTGGGAAGGGGCGTGGCATATCCTACACATTTCACAACAGAATGGGCCAGCTGCGCCAATCAGTGGGCCAGCTGCGCCAACTGGGGGGAGGGGGGGGGGGGGTATCAGGAGGCGGGGCTAAAAGAAATCCAGGCATTTCAGACAGAGGGTTGAAAGAGGAGCTGCAGGAATTGGCTGTGTGAGAACACTGATGCCTTTTCTGAAAATTGGAGCATGTAAACCTTTTCAAGTGGTGACCCCGAATTAAAAGTATGAACCTGAATATGAGCATGATATGTCACCTTTAATATATTTTTAGGGCATATCTGGTGAAACGCTGTTTTTATTTTGCACTCGCAAAACTATTTATGCAAAATCGGTCTGTGGAAAACCTGCAACAGCCCTGACGTATTCTTTGTTCGTACGGAGTTGTATCTGTATTCTGTGTCACGTCCGACCTCTCAGGTTTCCTCTGTCGCTGTCACGATGAACTTTCTCCTCGTCAGATTTCGTAATCAGACATCTTTTGTTTTTCTCGTGTTAACGGAATGCTCTGTGTGATTTCTGACTCTTGTGTCCTGACTTAACCTGTGCGGGCGGCGGTTAATAAGGAATATTACAGGTATGTACTTTTCTCCCCTCTTCATGCGGAGTGTAAAAACCCACTGATGAATTCTCACAAGCTCCTGCTGCTTTCTGTGGGGTTTTTTTTTTCTTCCTTTCTCCTCCTTTCTCTTTCTCGCCGCAGCTTTGAACTCCCAGAAATCGACTAAACAAAAGAAAAAGGCGGCTCGGAGACAAACCGCTGCACCGACTCTGCACAGTTTGGGATTGTTAGCGGTCAACAGACGTTGTTCACCTGATACGACTTCACCACACGGATAATTATCTGAATAATAATCCTCTGCGGAGGCAGCGATGATTTCCGACAAGGTTTTTTTTTAGTTTTTTTTTTTAGCCCGGAATTGTTGTTTGTTGCTTGTCACCAATTTTATGTGAGAAACAAATTAAGTGGGCGAGTTTGTATTCTACCGCAATAACAACAGATTTTCAACAGCAACAAATGCTCAGGTTTTGTCAAGGTTTTTTATCTGTTCGCAATTTACAAACATCGTCCTGGTTAAAGGGGCAGCAAAAGTAGACTTTTTGTAAAATTCATCGAATAGTTCCTCTCGGTCCGCTAGCGCTGTCGGTTCTGAGTGCGCAACCTGGCTCGTTAAATGAAAAATTTAAAGAATGGTGTGGAGCGCGGCACACAACACCGCGTGAGCAGTCTGTAAATATCACTTGCCAACGCGTTAAGAGACGGACGTGCTAGCCACGGACCTGCTATTCACGGACCTGCTAGCCACGGCCCTGCTAGCCACGGACCTGCTAGCCACGGACCTGCTAGCCACGGACCTGCTAGCCACGGATGTGCTAGCCACGGACCTGCTAGCCACGGACGCTACGACTCGGGGGGTTTGCGCCTCGCGGTAAGCGCGTCGGTCTCACGTACCTGAATCTGCCTGTTTGAGTCCCGACCAGTTTTGCCCCCAAAAAATCTACAAGAACAAAGAGAGAAACAAGCTTTCCCCCAAATCACTTACTGCCCCTTTAAGGCCACGTCCACAGGTTTTCATTTTGAAATTGGTGTTTTCATACGAAGAACCGTCTCCGTCCAGTCGGGCGTTTCAGCGCCACGTCCGAAATAACCAGCGCAACATGAAAACACATCACGCGGCCCCTTTTAACGCTGCTCGTCCACTCAACTAGCGTGGCCGACCTGCAACGTGCGGATCTGTTAAGCGGCGCCAGTCGATCGAATCGCGTCGCAGCAAATGTTCAAGTGTCGGCGCTGTAACGGAAAAAAACTTGATGCGGTAGAACCAGGAAGACGGAGAGCCGTGGACACCGGAAGCATCTGAGGAGATTTCTGGTTCGTTTTACACAGATCAACAAGTGGTCAGTGCATGGCATCTCAGGACATTTAGGATATTTCGGGCAAAAAAAAACGACCTCGCAACTAGACTGAACCCAAAAATGAACCCCTTCGCTGTCGCGGTTTCGCCGAACCGTTATTATTTCAAGATCTTCTTCAACGAGACGAGTTGGAGAGGCGAGAGGTGGTAAAGCTCTGGTTCGTGTGTTTCATAGGTTGAGAGTTTTGTAGCCGGATGCCGCGTATGGTTTGTTGCGTTTGCTGAATCGACCTGAAAGACCTTTGTGCTAATAGTCGCGTGTCGTGTTTTTTTCGGAACGCACTCTGTGTTCACGGAGGAGCAGAGATGAGCCTCGCTGAGGACGGTGAAAAATATCTTTAAGAAAAGAAATAAGAAATAATTACCAGACATTGATAAAAATCTACCGCTGGAGAAAAGACTCATTTCACCTGTGAGGCTGCATCTGATGAAAAATCTCTGTCGTTTCTTTATTTTATCAGCGTTCGTGTTCGTCTGTCATTATCCTAACGACCTGGAGAGAAGGTGTAATGAGGCCGGGAGCATGAAAAATTAAAGTTTTTTTAATCAAGTCCTGTCGCTTGTTGTTTTCCATTAGCTGATGAATCCTCCCCGTCAGTTAATCAAACTCACTGTCTGTCGATGACGTGACCTGGCGCCGGCGTGCGTCGGACAGGAGACGAGGCAGCGCAGAGGTTTTGCTAATTTCATCGTATTAAATTTCGTTCTTTTCAGTGTAAAAAAACCAAAATATTTCTTTTAATCCAAAAGTGCCTCTTTGACTTTAGTTTAAACATTTGAGAACCTTGTCGTCGTCTGTTTCCTGTCCGCGGCGCCGGACACCTGTAGCACACTTCATGTTTATTCAGATGAAGGGAATCAGCTCACAGCTCATCTGCTTTTCTTCTTAATAACCCCCCCCCCCCCCCCCCCAAAAAAAATGAATTCAGTAAAGACATGGCTCGGCTCTTTCATCTGGGACCCGGGCGGCGAGGGAAGCAGCGTCTGAACCCCAAAACATATCTGGGGGGAATTAAAAAGAAAGCCAGCGTTTCTTTTTATTTTGGCAAAAGGTTCTGTTGATAGTTGCTCAGCGGCGGAACGGGGAGCGGCGCTCTTTAGCTGATTAGTGCATTAATTGTTTGATAGGTGTGTTTGTCTGCGGCTAATCCCCCGTGTTTACAACAAAGCATGGATCCTAATGAGCGGCGGCTAATCGCGGCACAACACTCGCTCGGCCAATCAATCAAAGGCTGCAGGAGAGATGAAGGGAAACGTGACACATCAAACAGAGTCTGTGTTTCAAATGCCCCCCCCCCCTCGCCGCCGCCCGTCTTTACTTCCTGCTCGCGGTGAGCGGATCGAAACTCGACGTTCCGCGGCGACACCTTCCGCGCCCCTCGGATAATTTCACGTAACGTGGCGTCTTGTAACCGCCGGTCGCCGCGTTCCAAAGCCAAAACCACACGTTTTGATGAAACTTTGGAAATCAGACGCACGATTGTCCTGCACACAACTTCCGTCTGATTCGCTCTCAGCGAAAACCCCTTCCACACACTTTGGCAGCGATCCGTCGGTTGCCCGTGATGTGATCTTGTGAATTCTGCATTGAGAAGCTGTTGTTCTTTTTAATATGTTTTCATACAAGTCGAGAGAGACGGTTTTGAACTGCAAGTCACGTTCAACTCTTCACCCGCTCTTGACATATTTCTCTTCACACGTATTTGTCCGGAGTTTCACAGTTTGTGAACAATAACAGAACTTTTGCCGCCCGTCCAGAGACGCTGTTTCTCGACGGGACCGTCCTGGTTAAATAAAGAGACGAGTTCAATGAAATTAAGGGAAATGGAATAGAAGCGAGGCAGGTACGGCAACGACTGCGAAGATGATCCAGCGTGCTTGTCATGAGATATAGAAAGATACATAAATAGAAGAGAATTTACATGAGGCGTTAACAGTGGAAAATGAGTAATGTGCAGAAGAACGCGGTCACATTAAGGTGCAACTGTGCCGGGGTTTGTGTGGAGTCATGTGAACTTGTGACAGTCTTTTGGAGAAGGAGCTTGCTCGTGGTTATCCATGATAGATGATAATATCAAACATGGAACACATGAAAAACAGAGTGACACGATCTAAAAGCAGAAATAAGACACCAACAAACAAAAAGTCATCGAGGCGTCCCGAGGAATTGTAAAAGAAACAAATTTCAACAGGGCTGAATGGAGAATAGAAAAATTAATAAGAAATGAGTAATAATTTGATTTAATAAAATGCCGTGGCAAACAGGAAATTATTTTTAAAAAAACCCAGAAGAGTTGCAGCAGATCTGCAAAATCAAACAAAAGTAATGCATCAGGTTTAGTTGTTTCTTCTCTGGCCATATTCATTCAACGTCTCTTCCGCCCTCGGCTCAGAAGTCTGAAAATAACACCTGTGTGATCGAATTTAAAAAATCTGTTTAGCTGCTTGAAAAATCAAGATGGCGACACGACACGACACTGATTACCACATCCTAATTCACCTTCCTCCTCCTCCTCCTCCTCCTCCTCTTCCTCCTCCGTCCGTCCAGCTCCGCTCCGTCGGCTGTCTCACCAACACACTGATGGAAAAAAGGTTTTTTTTGTTTTTTTGTCAACCCCCTCGTGTTCCTAGACAGCAACATCACAGGGTCCCCCCCCCCCCCGTTTCCATGACAACAGATGTAAGTCATGCCACAGCCGGTGATGCTGGGTCGCTTCCAGGTCTCCTCTCGTCTTCTGTCTCGTCATGTTTTCGCTCCTTTTTTAAACGGTGACGCCCCGAGGAACGACAAGATCTCGAGTAAATCAAAGGGAAGATGCTCACTTGTTCATGGAAAGAGACGTTACTTCACACTAACCACCATGTAAATGACGTACTTCGCCGTGACGCCAGGTTCGAGCGTCTGTGACGACCCCCGGACATCAGACGAAAAAGGTTTCAAGGTTCATGCATCATTTACAAAATCTTCTAAAACTGACTTATATGCAACAAATATTCACTGAATAAAGGACATGAATTGAACAGGTTCTCACACAGTGTTCTCACACTGCGTGCCACTGATCCTCGGAGCGGTTAGAGCGGCGGCGGGTCGATTAGACTCTTTCCGGAGCAGCGGGGACGAGGAGACGAAAAAAAACACAACGGGCGCCAGGGAAGCGACTCAGACTAAACCCGCGGAGAAGCGAGACGCCATGGAACCCGGGAGCCTTTAATCCCGCCTCTAGTCTCAGCAGCTTGTGGAGGGGACGCGACAGAAGAATCAGCAGCATCTCTCTTTCTCCTCCTTGCGACCAAGAGCTGCACGTGTGCTCAACTCTTCCGCGTCAGATCCCGTTTCAGCGAGATGTCTGGCAACTCGAGTGCAAACCCGGCCTCCCGCCGGCTGCGTGTCTGGGGGGAGATTGCCCTCTGTTGCCTGCCGTCACAACTGCAGGAGGATGGATGGATGGATGGATGGATTGGATGGATGGATTGGATGGATGGACGGATTGGAGCGGTCCCCCCCTCTGGACGACTCTGACAGACGAGCCTCAGTCGTAAGCTTCGTCATATCTTCAACAGGTGAGACCACAACTCTCCACACGACCCTCCAGTTGGATTCCTGCTCACTACCCACAAAAAGCCACGGCCCTCGATGGCGGCTCCCGTTCTCCTTCCTCGTCTCCTCCACGGTCCGTCCAGCGGCTCTGAACTCTCAGATCCCAGCGGCCGAGCGTTGAACCCGACCCTGTGAACTCTTTGGACTCTGAAAAGACTTTTCTTTGTGGACTTTTTGTGACTGTTGTGAAGTTTTTGGTTGAATAGGATTTTCCTCTCATATAGTTTGCTCTTGTCTTTTAACTTTGTGTCGAATTTTGTGACTATTAGTTCTCTGATTCACCCTTCCTTGTTTCTGTGCCTTCTTTTTTCCCTGGACCCTGTAATGGAAGACGGATGCAGTTGAATCAGGAAGGACGGAGGCCGCGGATGTCTCCGGCAGAAGTATTTGTTACAGGGCTCAACGTCCTGTGATTGCTGGTTCGTTACACAGATCAACAAGTGGTCAGTGCATGTGTATCACACGGAATGAAGACAAGTTTCAATCCAGGCGCCAGATAAATTTTATTATGCT
Source organism: Scophthalmus maximus (assembly GCF_022379125.1). Classification (NCBI taxonomy): domain Eukaryota; kingdom Metazoa; phylum Chordata; class Actinopteri; order Pleuronectiformes; family Scophthalmidae; genus Scophthalmus; species Scophthalmus maximus. The sequence continues at coordinate 25,794,597 of NC_061523.1, read as the reverse complement.
GTCAATAAAAAAAGAAAAGACGGTCTGGAATGAGTGTGATCCCTTGTTTCTGCTCGGCGGCCATGACTGGGCTCACTATCTTCGACAAAGCAATATAGCTCCTCCCCCTTCTTCGCCCCGCCCACGATGCAAATATCATCTGGTGTCAAAAAGCTCGGGCCGCCCCACAGCGCGACGAGGATCTCAACGCCAACTGGCCTACGCGTCACGCGAATGTTTGAAAAAGTGACGTGAAATTTTGCGTCTTCGCATATTAATAATTTAGAGGATGTGAATGTGATTTCATAAAATAACCTGTCGAGTCTTGGAGAAGGTCTGAGCTCTACCGAACGTGAACTCCCGTTATTGTAGGAACCGACTTCCATGGGACGTGAGTTGCATCATCTCTCATCCTGCTCCCTTCACGTTTCCTCAATCCCTCTATGCAACACAAAGAAATAAACGTTCTAATTATTCGTCGTGATCATGATGATAATGATCTTTATTTCTCATTTAAGGAAGCCGCTGTCTGTTCGAGGCCTACGTGTGGTGACGGAGGAGCTCCTGTTTGTTTGGATTTGCAGCAGCTGAGATGTGTTTTAGTATTATTATTATTATTATTTCATTTTTTTATTTTTTATTTGTTCATATTCTCTGCCAGACTCCTCCGGGAGCAGGATCTAACATCCTGTACACTGTATGTGCTCGTCTCACCACGACCACGACGCTCAGACACATTTTTTTTCCTCTTCTTACATCTCAACATTAAAACCAAACAGAGTGACAACAACTTCTCCATGTTGCTTTTTTTTCTTCTTTCAAGTTTCTCTTCTCCCACCGACTCACTGATGTCGGCTTTTCAAGAGCACAGGAGCGGCGGCGCTGTCTCCCCCCCCCTCCCCTCTCTCTCTGCGTCGACACAAAGAATGCTTTCAATTTTTAATGCGCCGAGCTCAGAGAGAAGACGCCCCAAACAACAGGCAGAGAAGTAGTAATGATGAATAGCTTGAAACAGATGAGAGTTTAGTTTTTTTACTTTGCTTAAAATATCCTCTCTGCCTTCAGTGACAACGGAGAGAAGATGCACTTCAATATCCAGAAGAGTGCGTAATGCGTTTTGTGCAAATATTTAACTTGCACGTTTAAAGGTCAATGACGCGGCGGCGGCGGCGGGGGCGTGTCTCCACCTCGCTGATCCTCATGTTGTCCAGTCTTCATCTTCATTCAGAATAAGGACAATGAAGGTCGTGGGTCGTCGTTCGGACTCGTCTGTGTGAGCGTGGAGAAAAATATAATATCTCAAAATGAAGTCGACCATTTCAGCCATAAGCATGAACTTGCAGCTCTGACGCACAACTTCTGACTTTGCGTGTCACATTTCAGTTTGCTACTCGGACAAAGTTGAAGAAAGAAAAAACGAAATAAAGAAACACGAGATCTGTAGCGACGGAGGCCGGACGTCATTTTCCCACAAAGTCTCCTTCTCCCCAAACTGAACTTTTATTATCATTAAAAAACGACAATTTGAACAGTGCAAAAAAAAAAAGGAGCTACATAACTATGATTGATTGACAGAATTATGATAATAATAATAATAAATACTAAAGAGATTAAAAACAGGAGGCAGAACACCACAGTGATCAGAAACGCAGTCGTCACAGAAACGGTAATGGTGAATAATTATGGAATCTGGTATCAAATTAAAAACATGATAATAATATTATATCAATACATATTAATGACAAATTAACAACTCACCAACTGTAAAAACTTTAGGCGTTTAACACAAAAGCATGAGAGAAAGTTATTAGTATGAGAGTAAAGATAGTACAATATTATACTGTAGAATAATTATAAAATACCATATGATAACAATAGTAGTACTATGGCAACATCTACATGCCACAATATTCACCATATCTACGAACGATATACATCATTATTACTCAATGAACGTTTGTCTACATGAGCCTGACATCAGCTGATCAGTCTGATTATCATTTTCATATTTCATGGAAACCGCAGCTGTTTGGTCAAACAAATTGTGAAAGTGTCCACGTATTGTTTTCACGCCAGTTCCAGTTGTTTGCACGTGACGGTGTGTGTGTGTGTGTGTGTGTGTGTGTGTGTGTTTCGTGGCACTGCCATCAAACCGGTCGTTGGATTGGGCCTGCCCCCCCGATTTGTCCGAGCCCAGGCGGGGACGTCCGTCCATCAGATATCACACCAACAAAGAAGTGCAGATAGCGGCCCCCGAAAGCCGCTGCCGTCTTCCAGTGCGAAGGCGTCCCCCCCCCCCCCCCCCCCCCCCCCCCCAACCCCCCACCTCCCTACATCTTCTTCCCTTTGTCTGAATCCTCCTGAAATGTGCTGCTCGCTTTGTGACCGTGTCACAGCATGTGGCAGGCGCTCGGCCCCCCGAACCTCCACTTCCTGACAGCCGACAAGACGAGGACAAAGGGCCGCGGTGCAGTCAGACGGGCAGATGTAGTGGAGTCGAAGTGTTAACCCCCGGAGGCGGAATGGCGCCGCTTCCCCTCGTCTGCTGCAACGGGCGGCAACAGGTCGCAGCCTCCACCTCGGCCGGGAGGAAGAGACGGAATACGCAATAAAGACAACGGACGCTGCAGCAAAGAGACGGAGGAGAAGACGCCCGCGAAGACTTCTCCGGTTCTGTCTCAGCTTTCTGTATCGACCGCGACTTGCGATGAGAATCTCTCGTCTGGGAAAAATACAAACAAATATTGTTCCTTTTCTGGTCCATGCAGAGATATATAGAGACATTTTCTTTCTCGTGCCTCCGTCCCCGGGGGGAATCACGACGTGAGCCCACAGCTGCGACAATCGGGTTTTAACAAAGTTATCTGGGCCAAATGATTATTTAGACGTGAAAACAGAAGTGAGCGCTCGCGCACACAAAACGCTCGCAGCCCCGAGGTTCTGTTGCAGCGCGTATTGATTGTGTGTTCCGATGTGGGACCAAACATCGTGAAGCATTAATGTTGACGATATCAGCGGGTCGGTGAAAGAGAAAACTCCCCAGAGCTCGACACCTTCGCCGTGATTTTTTTCCTCTCCCTCCGTCGGCCGGCGAACAACAAAAACTAACTCTGTTAGTTCGGGAATCTTCAGTCGAGCGACTGTGCAAAGTGACGGGATTAGATAGAAACCACCGAGATGAACCGTAGAAAAGGAGCAAATCCAGTTTACGGCGGAATGAAACGGGGAATAAAGACACGGAGGGGAAACGTATAGAGAGACGTTTGCCCCAGAGTGTCTTTGCGATTCGACAGACAGGCCGATGCTTCGTCTCCCGGGGGACGAGTCTCTTCGGTCCATCACATTTACCGAGAGTCAATGGAGGCGTAGACTGCTGAGCTCGGCAGTGTGTGTGTGTGTGTGTGTGTGTGTGTGTGTAGGATCGGGGTCATGGCCTCTGGGCTGCAATGTTTAAACTGGATCCTTACCTTCAGAAAAAAATAAGTTGTTTTCAACACCATATATAGGAAATTATTTTGAATTCTTATAGTGTGCATGCAGGACTTGACCTGTCTTCTGCTCGCTGGCGACTGTTTCCCTGGGTCTTGTGTGGGTGACATCATCTCCTTTTGCCAGAGGCAAAAAAAAATGGCCACAAAAGTGAACTGAACGAGAGAGACACCAGCTGCACAGGTCGTCGTAAGTTTGTGAGTCAACTTATAGAAATAATAACTTCAGAAACAGTTGAATATTTCCCCCATCAAGTGTATGAAGCCTTTATTCTGTGTACTGACCAGCAGGGGGCGACTCTATGAGCACACGCCCCCCCTACTTCTTTCTTGATTTATAACGTCAGTAAACATTTTACCAGAGGAGTTTCATGGTTCAATCTCTAGTTTCAAGTCTTCTTCAATACCTGATGTTCATTTAGTACATTATGGTTTATTTACAGTCAAACAGACCATAAAGCACCGGATCTGTTGGGGGGCGTGGATACTGCATGAGCACAACCAGCATAACCAATACTACATTTGCCAAACTTAATCTAAAATGTGAGTCAAGGAAGCTGTAAATGATTATTTTAGTTCCAGAGGACGAGCTCGTGACTGCCCTCCAGGTGAACTGCAGGTCATTTCATTATTGGGAAGTGGACGGGCCTCTCTGCCGCCTCACACGGTAAACAAGAGGATTCCCCGAATATCGGACATCTCCCCGGAGACCAGAAACGTTTGCGGAGGAGTTGCATGATATTACTGTCTTCCAACAACAAAGCACCCAGCCGCCTGCTGTACAGCGCCGCAGCTTGAGCGCCGCTGTGGTTCATAGTTTGCATTGGCTTGCATGATCAAAATCCAACTGTGTCACACTGGCTGCGCTCCTCCAAGCTTCTCTGTGCTTTCGCCCGTCCCTCCGGACACGAGCGGGTCACCGAGGAGAGGCTCAAAGCGAGAAGGCAACCAAAATATTTGAAAGCATTCTTCAAATATTCTTCTTCCAAAAAAAAAAAGGACAGAGTGTGGATGCATCGGGGAATAGTGGGAGAGAGAGAAAATAGAAAGATTTATTCTAGCTCTTTGTCATGGTTTCAATCTTTCATATATATATTTTTTTTTTCGTGGACTCGGCCCGTTGGGAGCGTTGCCGATGGCGCTGTACAGAGCTGCCCCGGACAACAAAAGAGAAGTCTTTACTTTTCATCCGCTCCTGGCCTCCAGTCTCCCGGGGTTAAGATGACCATCGATCGGCCCTGCTGATAAACACAAAGAGCCGCTGGTGGAGGCGCTCACAAAGCAGCTCCAGCTCTGCCTGTCAATTACCCACAGTCTCCACTGAACCCCCCCTCGCGGGCTGTGTCTCTGCTCTCTCCACTACATCTCGTGTGCTTTGAATGCATCACGCCGCGATTGCTTCACATCCAATCCTCCCAGCAGAGTTGTGGTCACGGAAAAAGGGGTTTGAAGGGCATCCGGAGATAATGTTGTTTATTCTTCCCCTCTTCGAAAAATATATATATTTAAATTTTGTGCGAAAGGCCTGAGAGAGATATTTCACAGCTCAGAGAGCGGTTTAGAAGATTCCCCTCTCTTTTATTTCTGACACCCACTCCTCTCGTGGGAATCACTGGCCATCGTCATCCAGAGCCACCAGCGTTCCCACCGACCTCCTCCTCAGTCTCTGGCTTTCGTCCCCCCCCCCCCGCTCAGCGGAGATCACATGCTTGCAAATGGGCCCCCCGGCTGGGAGGTTTGGCGGATGGAGGGCTCCCTGGTGGATCCACCAATTAGCCCCGGCCCCCGGCCTTCGGAGAAGTGGAGCGAGGCCAGCGGTGCAGAGAGCTCCGTGGCGTCCCCAGAGTTTCCCCCTTAAACGGGTGACCGCCAAAGATGGGTCGAGGAGAGTTGAGAAGTGGAGAGAGGGACGGTGGTGGGGGGTGGACAGTGGGCGAGGATGGTGAGGATAATGGGTGACCCCTTTGTCTGTTTTGCTGCTGAGGATTTTGAATCAATTGCGGCTCCTGTCACAAGGAGGGAGAATGGGGAGAAGATTGAAGGAATCTCGCTCTCTCGACCGTCGAGTCTAAATGACCTTGGCATGCTTGAAAACCTCTTAGTTTCCGTCTTGGGCAGTTTTCCATCGAGCAAACAAAGGTTTGGAACAACATGTTACAGACTGAGCCAATGAGGAAACGGTTTAATCCGATTCCTATACGGCTTCCTGTCAACTGTGATCTGCCGCCCTGACTGCCGGACGATCTCAGTGTGGCGAACCAGGTATTATGGCCAACGCTGGTTAGCAATCAGCGGGTATTGGACACGTGGGGTTATCATCTAACAAGCTCCTCATGAACAGCACACGATAAACCGAACGACGGAGGCGTCTACTGCCGAGCTCAGCTGAAAGAACTGCTGTGTGTTGAATCGGGGTCATGGCCTTGTGACTGCAGATCACACTGAGTGAATCAAGGTACGAACTTAGGGATTTGAAAGAAAAGGAAAACTGATCACACACGAACTTACCCCATCCTCGAATGAACGAAGGAACAAACGAACCTCAATAGCAATAGACATCATTCACCCACTCAACTGCCACTTTCCCACAATGCCCTCTGGACACAGGTAGGGGGTCCATAAGGTGCAACAGGTGCAGCTTCGGTCACTAGAACAATTGAACGAACCTAACCCTCCCTGGAATAATCGAACGAACCCTCCCTGGAACATTTGAAAAAGACGAACCTTCCTGGGACGAACAAACGATGGATAGAAATGAATGACAAAATGAATAGTTGAACGAACGGACAAACGAACCCCTCTTTGAACAATCAAACAAACAAACAAATGAACGTACCTAACCATCCCTGGGACAAACCAACAAACAAACCAACGAACGAACCAACGAACAAACCAACGAACAATCCCCTCCCTGGAACAGACGAACCAAGGGGCAGGCACTTGGCAGTGTCTTTTACCAATGTACATCTTTCAGTTTAAATAAATCCATCCAGGGAAGTTTCTTCATGTCACAGGTTCACTCGTCTTGAGTATTGGGACGCTGAGGAACAGCTGGTGGTGGTTAAGTGTCTTGCTCATCAGTGGTGGTGATGAAGGAAAGCGAGAGATTCCCTCCCCCCATTCGAAGGAAGTAGTATTCTGTCATGTAAGGCATTTAATTAAAAATCTAAATCAAACCACCTGGGGGGTCTGGATGGTTCATGATGCAGCAGCAGACCTTGAAATACAATATTTGGTCCGTAAACTGATCCGTGCTTTGGGAAGCAGCTGTATTTCGAAGAAGGTTCTTTGAGCGACGGGAAACGAGTGTAAGGATCCGAGAAACGTTACTGATAGGATCACTTCTCCGTGTCGGAGCGGTGCGCAGATGAAGGAAGGCCGCCTCCGGCGCGGACGCCGCTGTTTATCCTGGACTCACACAAACACACACAGAGGAGTCAAGGCGGTACTTATTTACCCACAAGCCCCCCAAATCAAACAGTTTCCTGCGAGTTACTCCCATGAGAAGCAGAAAGAAGGGGGGGACGGAATTAACGAGCGCACACAGAGTGGCGGCTCTGGCGCAGAGATAGCAGACAAGTGAGTGCAGAGGTAAAGTTTGTCCGGAAAACTCTTCATGAGGGCGACAATGAAGGAGCAGAATTAAAGAAAGTTGGAGTGCAGAGATTAGCCGAGGCTGCAGAGAGACAGAGGGGGGGTGGTGGGGGTGTGAACAGCTGGCTGCGACAGATACCGCCGGTTCAGACCTCTCCCCAACCCCGACGGGTAAACAAACCGCCACTCGGGTTTGATTTATGGAGTGCGTCGCTGACCGGACGGCCATTATTTGCGACTTGAAAGAAGCGCGGTTCGTCATCGGCGAAACCTGTCCGTATTCTGCGGCTTCTTCTTCTTCAGGTATACAGGCCCCCGACTTTTGTCAGGCGGCGGCTCTTTGTCAGCTTGGCATCTCCGAGCGGTTTTCTCCCTCTGATTCGCCGGCCGACACAAGAGGGACGCGCTGTAAATCATCAGACAGACGCCGTTTGGCACCGGGAGACGCGTCTTTGTGTGTCTCCCCCCTCAGCGGAGACTTTGCGGAGTGATTAATCATCACTCTCTTCAACGTTGGGAGGGTAATTTATGGCTGCAATTCACGGCCTTTATCATCATGTGCGGGCGGATGGGCCGAGGGGAGGGTTCGTCTCGAGAGCGGGAGACTAAAAAAAACCCCCAACTTTTGTTCACCGTGACGCCCCGGGTTGACCTGTCACACCGTCCCTGCATTGACCGTATACGTCAGTGTGTGCTCCGTGTTCCCGCGGCTCCCCAGGGCCTTGCTGAAGGTCCATCTGCGCCACACGGGCCCCGCGGGTCACTAATGGCTTCGAGGTGAGATATGAGTGGCCTCTTATGAGCCGAAGAGGGATGTTTTTTTTTACTTCAATGGAGAGAATGGAGGCTATTAACCAGGCTCGTTTCCACCAACTGTTCTTTATGCACCTTAAAAAAAAATGCAGAAGTAGGAGTTTTATATTCTTGTCCTTTGCACGATTTGACTCTGTGGAACCTTCTTCTTCTTCTACTGCAGATGAAGCGTAGGGGTTTGTCACTGCTGCCGCTCGCTATCGGGCCCTGCAGGGTCCACGCAGATGAGACGAGAGACATTTAAATCCAATCAGAATTCATGGATCTTTACACCTCGTCCTTGCCTCCCGCTTCACGTCTTCGCAGGATGTTTGCAGAAAACTGTATGGCTCTGTGACATCTGTAACATCTGTAACATCTAACTCTAAGTCCATGTCGTCGTCTCCTCCTACAGACGACTCACCCCCAACGTCAATGCCAATGAAACCTATGAAGGTTGCGGGGCTACGCTGCACACAGGTGCTCTACATCCCTTCAGTTCTTTACCCGACCGTTCATTTCCTGTTTTTGGAGTTGTTCCATTGTGCAGACGGACTTGATGGCTGTTCTCAGGTTAGTTTTGAAGGATATGGATATCATCCTTCTTGGATATTGTTTATGCGTCTTTGGCCTATGACACTTTTTCTTGTTTACGTCTTGTTGGTTCTTTTGCTTTTTCGACCCTGGTGGTCTCGTTTAAAACACAGATTTGTTTTGGCATTTTCACAAGTGCAGAGCGAAGGCGCTTTAATATTTAATATCATGAAGCCTTTCACCTGATTAAATGAAGAGAAAGCACAAGGACGTCAGTGTCATCTGAGTCTTTGAACCTCTGACCTTGACGCTCGGACGTCGAAAAAGACGACGAGTTACATCAGAGTGACGTGCAGAACATATTCAAGACGTCCCGGGTTTTTTCTTTTTTTTATATCTCCGTGACCTCCGTCCCTCGCACCGACAGATAAGATGTTCCTCGTGCCGCTTGGCGGCAGAAGAAAAAGATGGACTCCCACGAACTCCCGTTCATCACTTTTAGATCAGTATTGATCAGCTGGCAGGGCGACAGCAGCGGCGGCGGCGGCGGCGGAGAGATTTACGCTGCCTTTTACCGGGGCGATAGAGGCGTTTGACCTATCCAGCGGCTAAAAGCCTCTCAGCCCGCCGGCGGCTCTATCATCCGCCGTACCCAGACATGATGGCAGATGAGATATGCTGATTCATCAATCATCCTGGGCGTCGGCCTCTTCTCCTCCTCTTCCTCCTCCGCCTCGTGTGGCTTGTTGAAGAAGCTCCTGATTCTGCTGTGTCTCTTTTGTGTTGAACGCGCCGACAGATAAATATGTCAGCCATAAGCACCTTTTACAGCTCACATATGCTTCGAGCAGATTGGACATCAGGGCGTTTTACAGCTTCCACAACAGGAACCAAATTGTCCTTTAATATAACGCAGGATTTATGGACGCCGCTGACCTCTTTAATCAGCAACTGTGTGTGTGTGTGTGTGTGTGTGTGTGTGTTCGGCGAACGGCTTTATGGGCCTGTGAGTCACCGCGGACCTGATTTGGACCCAAGTTTTTTTTTGTTGCTGGCGCCGTCACATTTTATTACCGTGACGACTGTCAGCACAGCGGACGTCTGCCAGTTCACTGAGATGAGAAACAACGGGGGGAAGTCGAGACAGAAATCGGGAGCAAAGTGATTGACTTTGTTTGCAAGTGCAAAGTTGTTGTTTTTTTTGCATATTCACGTTCGCACACAATTATATATACAAAGAAAACTTCCCTTCGACCTGAAATGTGTCAAGGTTTCAAAGCGTCAGTCTCAAAGTGAATTTAAACTACAGGTGTGAAGAGTTTTCCTCAAAATAAGATGACGTTTGAAAGTTTTTCAGTTGCCGGGCAGCGTGACAACAAACCAACAGGTCTGAGGCTGCAAACTTCTTAAAATGATTGGAAACGAGCGTTGGTTTATTTCCCCCCCCCAAAATTGAACTTATTATGAATCTCGATGGACGACGCGGCAGTTTCCCAAAAGTGAAGCCAAATCACCACGATCGCCCCCTGGTGTCTGGCTGCAGTATGGGTCGTAATAAGCCCCGCCCCCCTCCGTGTTAGCAGGCGGGGCGCGTAGATGTTTCTGTCATGCGAGGTCGTTCTTATCACACCGACGTTTGTTCACTTTGCTTCTCATGAGTTATTTGATGATATGACAACCGGGGCTGCGACTGACTCGTGATTGGTCGAGAGCGCGTGCGGGCGGGACCCCGGTACCAGGGGCTACTGCACAGACCCCGGCCTCGCATGACGTCGCAAGCACAAGATGGCGGCGCCTGAATCGGGGACACTTTGGCTTCATTTTTGTCCTTTGTTTACTGGCCTATTGTTTTCACCCACACTTGTATCGTGTTGCTGTAATGAATTCACAAGTGTACAAGTGATTTCTTTCTCCGCCCCCGCCCCCTGCGGCCGTCGTCGGAGCTCGCTCTGACTCACCTCCAGCGCCCCGCGACACCTCGGAGCGAAACGCCGGCTCCTCTTGTCGCCTGAAAAGTGTGAGTCGGCCGGAGCAACCGCCGGGGCGAGATGATGAGGTGGGCGGACGGCGTCGCCGCGAGCTGCTGCTGCTGCTGCTGCGACTCAGCTCATCTCTTCATTCACTCTTTGATTTTTTGGGTTTGGTGTTTTGCCCGGCCGCTCGGTTCGGTGCGAGTCTGAAGCGACAGGAGAGGGAACGAGAGTGTGTGAGTCAGTGTGAGAGTGTGCGAGGAAGTTCACGAGCCTCCGACACACGAGCTGCTTCCTGCGCGGGAACGAGGGTGCTGCATGCAGATGTGTCGGCTGATGTGAAATGGAAATTTAAAATGGATGTAAAATAAAATGAAATGCACGAAAGAACCTGAGCCAGAAGAACTGGATTCACATCTTTGCGTTTCGCAAATCAATGTGATCAATGCACCGAACGATCCAAGATATTAGATCAACTTTATTACACTTGATGGACGTAAACCTATTTCTCCGTGTCCCAGATTCACATGTGTTGATCCTTTTTAATATTTCATAGTTTCCTCCGTTCTTTGTAACCACACAGTCTCGCTCTCTCTCTCGCTGCCGCACTGACACACAGGTGCTTCAACTCAAGGACCAAACAGTGTGTGTGTGTGTGAGTGTGTCCCCATAAACAATAAATCATTATTCAGTGAATGTGACAAGGTAATTTTAATTTATTGTGAGCAGGAGGAAAAGACGGTAGTTGATCACTGTGGAATCTGTCCAATGGGAGCTGGGACGTCTCAGGATTGGCTGCTCAAAACGCATCGTACGAAAGAGGAAGACGCAATGCACACACACACACACACACACACACACACACACACACACATTAGACCGTTTATTAGTAAGTTGTTAAAATACAGATAAAATTGAAGGAGGAAACCAGAAAAATGAGTCCGGGCAGAAATACAAGACGTTCAGCTTTGTGAAAACTGTCAATCACAGTTTCTGCTTCCATCCGGATTGATGTGAGTTGACGTGTTGACTGATGTACGACAGTTCAGTACGTTCTGATCAAAGTGTGTGAGAACACACTGACACACGGCTCTTTGCTGGACGTGGCAATGTTCCTGTGTGTGTGTGTGTGTGTCTGACAGTGTGTGTGTGTGTGTCTGACAGTGTGTGAATGTGTGTGTGTGTGTGTGTGTGTCTGACAATGTGTGTGTGTATGTATGTGTGTGTGTCTGACAGTGTGTGTGTGTGTGTGTGTGTGTGTGTGTATGTCTGACAGTGTGTGTGTGTCTGACAGTGTGTGTGTGTGTGTGTGTCTGACAGTGTGTGTGTGTGTGTGTGTATGTCTGACAGTGTGTGTGTGTCTGACAGTGTGTGTGTGTGTGTGTCTGACAGTGTGTGTGTGTGTGTGTCTGACAGTGTGTGTGTGTCTGACAGTGTGTGTGTGTGTGTCTGACAGTGTGTGTGTGTCTGACAGTGTGTGTGTGTGTGTGTCTGACAGTGTGTGTGTGTCTGACAGTGTGTGTGTGTGTGTGTGTGTGTCCTTTAGCAGGAAGCAGCCGCTCTGTTCTGCTGCTTGTTTTTTGTGTGTGCTCACTAATCAGGTAGAGAAGCTTCCTGCCGGGAAAATAAGAGCTGCCTCTTCCCCAGGAAAAACAATTCAGGCATCATCATCATCATCATCATCATCATCATCATCATGGCCACACTCCTTAATTTGATCTTTTCTTCCGGTGTGTCGGTTGTTTGTTTCCTTCTTTATTTCTCTCCTCCCGCTCGCCGGAGAGTCTCCGGCGCCGTTAACTCGCTCCCGTGACATTCGCAGAAGGAACCAACAGACAAATGAGGGCGGCAAATCTCCGCTGCCAAGTGGATTTACTTTTATCCGCGGTATCACCTCGCTCCCCGGCCACTCATAAGATTAGAGGCGGAACGCTGCGATATTGGATCTGTTTTGTCATTTTCTGACGAAGCTGTCCCGCCGCTTTCTGCTCACAATAAATCTGGAAGGTTTTTCTTCTTCTGCTCTTACAAAGCGGTAATCCCCCCCCCCCCCCAACACACACACACACACACACACACACACACACACACACTCCTGCACCTCTGTGAGACGGAAAAGTAATAAACTGGGAGTAAAGGCGGATGTTAAGGTTTTTCATTTGGATTTAACTTTACGTTCTTTTCTTCTTCTTTCTTTCACTGCGACCAGGTGAAATGATGTTGTCGCGACTGGAGTCGACCGGGAGCAGCCGGGGCCTCGTTTATCAATCGGGGCTCGGAGACGTCCTCCCCCCGCACGTCTGCATCCTCGTGTTGGTGCACAAACAGGTCCATTCGGTTTAGCATTGTGTTTCGTCTGGAGGAAGCAGATACAAACTGTGGACACGACGTTTGAGGACATGTTGCTCATCCCCACACACAGACACTGGATCATACGTGTGACGTTTGTGTCAATCAATCAATCAATCAATCAATCCACATATCCCCAACCGAGCGAATCGCGTGACGCAATTTTTCGTGTCTCAGACTGGAGCCATTTTTCCATAAACTGCAAACCATTTTCTGTCGCGATTTACTTCCTGTGATCATTTGTTTGTGTGAATGATTTTTAATTGGACTTCCTGTTTGATTTTGGTCAATGCCTTTTACCGTCATCTGATTCGTACTCACCGAGCTATGACTGCGGCCAATCACGTTGGGATCTCTTATCGTGTATGAGAAGAGATCACGACGGGATTGGTTGTAGAGTACAGTACATCGGTATCTCCGTTTCCTCTGACAGCGAAAGACGTTGTCGTTATAAAGATTTGGTGATGATTTGTTTTATGAAACCGACATATTCTTCATTTTGAAACGATTTTTCCGCCATCTTTAGAATTCCAGGAGAAACGTGACAACGGGCAAGAACGACCTCCTTCTTTACGCCTCGTCGGCCTCAGGCGAACGTCTCCTGCACATGATTGGTTCTGCCCCTGCGTTCGCTGCCGGTAAACCCCATATTCTACTCTGCGTTGCGTTTAAGCCAAATTAAACGCGGATCGACCAAAAGTGTGGACCGCACATCAGCTCACACACTGGACCACTGCGACACAATCTGTGAAGATCGCTCCGTCTTTTGTTCCAACTTCTTCCACCAACTGAAAATCTGCAACGCCTGCGGACGACCAGCGGAGAAACGGACCAGCGGGGTGAAGCGGGGCGGTTCTGCACACGCAGCGATAACTAGACGTAGTCGACAGCCGGACGAAGACGACGCGGTCGGGCCTGCGAGTCGGGCCGGGAGGAGATCACAGTGGCTCCAAGGAGCGAAGGACATGTTTTTTCGACCCAAAGGCATCGAGACGAGAGAGAGAAAACAAGCCCCCCCCCCCCCCGCTGAGGACAAAACAAAGACCTGGTCGACGACCTCATTATCTTCTCCTGCAGGTTTTCGCGAGTGAAGGATTCGCACTCCTCGCCAGCTGCAGCTTCGCCCCAATCAAACCTCTGGCAACCTCCGGGAGAAAGATAAAACCATTCGATTCCTACACCCCGGACGCCGCGGCGCCCGCGGAACCCCCGCGGCGTCCGGATATCGAGCGCCCGAGTCGCTGGTTGTCGAGGGAAACGCAGACGGAGAGAGAGACGTCTCACTGAGAGTAAAGTCATGTGTTACATGTAGTTCTGTGCTGCTGTAACACAAGTGATGAGGTCACAGATGATGAGGTCACAGATGATGAGGTCACAGATGATGAGGTCACAGATGATGAGGTCACAGATGATGAGGTCACAGATGATGAGGTCACAGATGGTGACGTCACAGATGATGACGTCACCCTCATCAAGACCAGCGTCACCTACTTCGCATAGCAACTCGTTTTGCTATCGCAGCCTCGCGTCACATCGACAGACACCGTGCTACACGAACTGGAGCCCCGACCGATTTACATTGGAAATATCAATAATCAGTTTGGGCACTTTTATTTGACAGAATAAACGAAGCAGAGACGTTTTGCATTTGTATTTGAACTTAAAAAAATCATTTTTTATTTTCTTTATTCAAGTTCTATTCATTTGGTTGTGTTTTCCTTTTTTTAATCATATATATACATTTATATATATATATATATATATGATTAAAAAGTATCTGCCCCATAAAGTCCATATCGGTGGGAGTTTCGTTCAAATACTCGTACATCACAATTTCATTCCTGTACAAATGATGCGCAGTGTCTTATTGTGTTATTGTTTGCATACTTGCACTTCCTGTTTACCCTTTAAAATCTTTGCATCACTTTAGTATTTCGTCCGTAATTCATTTTTTGCATTCGTATTACACGGGAGTCACCGAACTGCCGGAACCAAAAGAACCGTGACCAATGAAAAAAAATCAGATTCAGATTCTGATTCAACACGTTAAATACATTTTTATCATTTCATTGTTCTGTGGGTGGTGACGCTTCAGTGGAGGCGGGGTGAGGCGGGGGGGGGGGGGGGGGGGGGGGGTGTCCCCCTGCCTGGAAATGAAGCCATTTCAAAGGTCCATAATCTGTTTAGGTGTCCGTCGTCCCCGTTTTTTGTCCGTCCGATCGATCCAAAGCCGCTTTTCCCGCGGCCTTATCACTGGAGCCGGGGGGGGGGGGGGGGGGGGGGGGGGGGGGGGGGGGGGGGCACCCAATCTAATTCTGCGCTCCAGCAATATTCCACAAAGCAATATAACCCGACTGCCGATGGTATCACATCCAAAAGAGGGAGAGAGCAATATTTTCCCATCATTCTTTCTCCTCTTTCTCTCTTTCCAATCCTCCACTAATGCTGCTCCCTTTTTTTTTATCCCCCCCACGCCCCCGCCCCACGCCCCCGCCCCGCGCCCGCCCCCCGTCTCTTATTGGACGGAATGAAAGGACTCCAGTGGAGTGCTGACGCTCGGCTCCACCGCGAGGCTGCTGGTGGCTCATCGAAGAGCCTCCCGTGGGGGAAAAATGGTTCCTCCACACACCATCTGTCACATAATTTGATTAATTAGCCGTTGGTACCACTGTCGCCCCCCGC
The DNA here is from genome assembly GCF_022379125.1 of Scophthalmus maximus. NCBI lineage: Eukaryota > Metazoa > Chordata > Actinopteri > Pleuronectiformes > Scophthalmidae > Scophthalmus > Scophthalmus maximus. Next base: position 25,779,209 of record NC_061523.1, on the reverse strand, counting down.
GGTGGGACCGGGGGTCGGCACTCGTCCACCGCTCCATCCGTCCGTCTGTCACGCGCCATATCTCGAGTGCTGCTGATCAGATTTTGATGAAACTTCAGAGGAGGATATTCGTCACCAGAGAGGAGCATTTGACAGGGACAGGTTGTCGTCTCTGTCCTCTGGGCCAGAACACTAACTCCATGTGCTTTATGATGTTGTGCCTCAAATGGAGCCACAAGTGGAAACTTGGCCGCAGGTTTGAGTTCCGCTGGCAGGAAGTGACCTGAAACACGCGAGCTGGATTATATTTCGTACTCAGAATTCTGTTTGGTTGATAATCAAAAGTGAGAGATTTAGTTGAACAAGCTGTGAATTTTTTTTTAAAAAAAGGGCTTATTTATCGACTCCAGCAATAATAAATCTCACAGGGGACGAAAATGCAATTATCATATTATTCAATCAACAAAGAAAATCAATCCGCAGCTTTGATAATCCATTAATCATCCTGCAATTAATTTTTCAAGGAGAATATTATTCAAATTCGGCGGCGTAACTGAAGCGCGATTTTTTTGTTGTTGCTGTGCCCTTGATGATTATTTATCCATATCTTTGACTTTTAGACGGTTCGTTTTGACAAATCTCCAGTGAGTGATCGTTGAACATCTTTAACTTTCTTCTGACGGATTAAAGATGAAACGTCACGTCTGAGAAAAAGTGCTTTTATGACGTAATCAGTGACATCATAAAAGGTGTGAACCTCTGACACACACGTTTAATCAGTTGAGTTCTTCTAGATGAAATATGATAGTTAAAAGAAAAATGGTTTGATGACCTAACCGATTTATTCGTCAAATATATTTCACTCTTCCTTACGCGTGCCATGTTGGAACAATTTCATTTTAAGAAACCGTTAAAATGTTATTAATCTGCACCATAGTGTGTTCACTCAGAAATATTAAAGGTGACATATTATGCTTCATATTCAGGTTCATACTTTTAATGTGTGTTACCACTTTGAAAGGGTTTACATTACTTCAATGTTCAGAAAAGGCCTCAGTGTTCTCACACTGCCCATCACTGCAGCTCCTCTTTTCACCCTCCGTCTGAAACGCCTGGATTTCTTTTAGCCCCGCCCCCTGTCCCGATACACACGCCCCCCATGTCTGCTCTGATTGGCCCGGCTGGCCCCGCTCTGTTGTGATTTGGTCAACCGCTTTCAAAATGTGTATGAAATGTCACGACAAGTGGAGATTCTCAGATTGCAGACGGGTTCAGAGCCCTGTGTGTGTGTGTGTGTGTGTGTGTGTGTGTGTGTGTGTGTGAGTGTGTGTGTGATGGATGACATGAGCCATGTTTTTAGTCGCCTGTGTGCACAGTTGTATGTGTTTGGAGTTTCCTCTGCAGTTGGAACAGCCTGCAGGAGAACACACACACACACACACACACACACTCACACTCACACTCTCTCAGATCTCAGCTTCTCCGTCTCCGTCTGGCATCAAGAGCTTCGCTTGGTCGGGGGGAGCAACAGGTTTCCGTCGCTCAGGTGCGACCCGGCAGCCAAAGCGCCGCCACTCGTCGCCTCGTGTCCAGAACATAATGTCGGGCGATTGCGACGTTCTTCTCCTATTAATGCCTCTTTTTTATTTTCATTTTTGGCGGACGAACACTCGTCCCACCTCCCGTCCCGCGGGAGGAGGGTTGGCGCTCCGTGTGCCAGTGGCTGTGAAAAACAGCACATTTTTCATTAACAGGATTATCGTCCAACAGCATAAATACAGACGTGTGTGTGTGTGTGTGTGTGTGTGTGTGTGTGTGTGTGTGTTGTGTTGCCCGGGCTGCCAGTGAATTTAATCACTAACCATTCCCCTCTTTTTTCCTCTTCCACCGCCAAGACGTGAGAGCCAATCAGCCTACTCCAATATGTGCAACGTGTCGGTGCCAGAACTGATTGAGAGTCTCAACAAGCGAGCGGCTCAGCGGAGGAGCGTCCTGGCAGCCCCGCAGGCCCGAGGGCGTTCGCTTTGTCTCCTGCTTTGACTAATTCAGCATCTTTTTCCCACCGAAAAAAAGAAAGAAAGAAGACTTGGAACGCTGGACGACAACGAGGCGACTCACCCCGAGCAGCTTCTCCGCGTTGTGCCACCTGACTTCATTGTCTGTCTGTGTGTAACAAGAGGAACTCTTTGTGGCCGGAGCTTCTTTATTAAAAAAAAAATAGCCAAATTCCGGTTGTCACTGGCGGGTTCCTCTTTCAAATTCGGGACAAAATGGCCATTTTTTCCATTTAGTTGAGGGACGGGGGGTGCGGTCGAATCGTCCTTCCTCTCCACTGTTCCTTGAGCTCAGTGGAAAAGGTCATGAGGTCAAAGGAAAGGTGTCAAGGAGGATTCATAGGACTTATGAAAAGAGAATCCGACTCCACTTTCACTAAACTACGTCGTCACGCGACGGCGTCCTCTCCCATCCCCTGGAAAGTAAGTTTCAGATTTATATATTTTTATGTTTGCTTTTTTTCAAGTTGCCGTTTTTTTATTGTTTCATCAGAACAAATGTTGAAAAAAGGGAAACATTAAGTCTCCTCCTCTCCCCAGGTGCTACTGCAGCTAATTTCTTTTTCAACTTCCTGTAATTTGGTCCAAGATTCCGAACCATCTCGCCCCAAGAAAAATGTTTTCACGCTGCCAACGAGCCGCGGTCCAGTTTCATATCCGGACCGCCGCTTTAGACCAAAGTTGGTACCGAGGCTCCTTTCACGCCTGCAAGTTCAATTTCGGACCAAACGGAAAAGTCGGCTGGTTCCTGGACCAAACAAGCTCGGAGTGAAAACGCCCTTTAAAACAACCGAACCTCCTCGGCGCAGAGGTAATGCCTTTGTTTCATTTTCAGAAGAGAATAAAAAATGAACCCATGAGAAACGCAGCCGGATGTTGACGAACCAACGGCTCGAGCGACAGGAGCCGCAGAGGCAACGACTCCACATTTCAAGCCGAACACAAAACCATCCAGTCATTCGTCCGTTTGACTGACGGGACTCATCTCAGGCAGCTGGCGCCTGGTTATTTAACGCCGCCGCGTTTTAGTCGTTTTATTTAAGTTTGGAACAAATCCGTCTGGGACGGATATGCTGCTGTCTGATCGTGAACTCACACACACACACACACACACACAACACATATATTTATATATATTCATATTTCAATATTATTTTTCTGGCGTGTTAGAGGAGCAGTGACAGCAGAGTGACAGAGATTTCTCACGATAAGAATGAAAGAATCTCTTTCTCCAGCACCAGTATTTTTCTTTTTTATTATAACTTTAATGAAAAGATTAAATCTGCAGTTATTGTGTTTGTGTCGTGTTTTCAGAGCCGTCTCGGCAACTGCTCCTCTGCTCCTCTGTCCCGTCAGATCCTCGTGGTCGTCAGACAATCAGCAGCCGGCCTCCTTCCAGACAACTACCTGCTCCGTCTTTGTGCCCTTCAGTCTGCTGCCGTCGCTCTTCTGTCTGATCTGCCTGAGTTCACCTGCCCGACTCGCCATCGCTACCTGCCACGTCCAGTTTGCCTGAGTCTGTGCACTTTGAGTCCAGGAAGTACGTTTCTCCTGCGTTAGTTCATGTTTCCCGACTGCACCACTGGTTATCTGTCATTAAAGAGATTTGTGAAACGTCGGTCCATATGCATCAAAAAGCTCAAGGTGAAAGTTCACGTATGAACAGAAGCGTCAGTGTCGGTAGAATTGAGTCTTTTCATGAATACATCCCATAATTCATATGAAGACACGAAACTCACGTCATTCACTTCACTCGCCAGAGTTGAAATATTTGAACAAAATATTTGCGTGATGGGATGTCGCTGAAATTCAAGTCGCGGACGCGAAACATTCATGGGTTGCGGAGCAAACGCATATGATCGTGTGGCCAAACCCGTGCGAGTAATGCGACGGAAAAAAATAGCTTTGCCTGCGGTTTGAACGCAGCATTATTCTTTGTGACACATTTGCGTTGCTGTGTAAACATCTAATTTGATGTAGTTTGGAAAATCCATCGTGCAAAAGCTGACGAATGGACGACATGAAGAAAGTGAGGTCAAATGGTCTGGATCGCCCCCTGTTGTCTGGCTGCAGTATAGGCCATAAGCCCCGCCCCCTCCATGTTCGCAGACGGGACAGAATCAAAGTAGACGTTAAACATTGACGTCGTTCTTATCACACTGATGTTTGTTCAAGTGTTCACGCTTCTGATCAGTTTGGTTGTCGTTTGTTATTTGAAGGTATAACTAAAGGCGGAGACGTCATGATTGACAGCTGAGACTGACTTGTGATTGGTCGACAGCGAGCGTGTGTGTGTGTGGGCGGGACCTCGATACCGCGGCATCGCTCCACGATCACTGCTGCACAGACTCTGGCTCCACGTGACGCCACGCGAGCACAAGATGGCGCCGGCGCCCATATCTGAGGTGTTTCCTCGTCGACGGTTTAATCACTATGTTTCCGTGTAAGTTAACCGAAACAAACTTTTCCGACATGATTCCGAGAGAGGACGCGTGCTGATCTGCATCCGGTTTAATGAGCTGTCAGGCGACGGCGCCGCCCGGACGGTCGGAGCTCACGCCGCGTCCACATGACAGACTCGTTCCGCTAATTGTCGCCGTGCACAGTTTTTGGCTGTTTCGCACACAAGCGGGATCAATGCCAATTAGTCGCTTGCTTCATAGTTTACAGAGCGCGTGACGGGACGGTGACGCTGCGGCTCCGTTGTCATCCCTGCGTCTACTGCCAAGCTGCATTCCTGGACATTAGCGTCTTCTATGTTTGAAGAAAAATCCTAAATGTGATTAATGAGAAGAGACGAGCGAGACTAAAAACACTGAATTATTCCTCTCGGTCTGCGGCCCTGATTTTCTTCGTTATTCTGACAACGTCCCTTTGAACTCGTCTTTCCCCGGGTTGCATCAGCGAGACGCCAAGCACATGGATGCTTTTTTTTTTGTGTTTTTTTTTTTGTTTTTTGTTCGAATTGTCAAAAACTGTCGCGACCTTATTGTCTGACGGGCGCCGGACACCTCCGTCTCTGTCTGAGTGTTGCTGATACTTCAGAGTTGAAGTCTCCGCGTCTGGTCTCCGACCCGTCACGTCGAGACACGAGCAAAAAGCTCATCGGCGCCAATTCTGATGCTCAACGCGACGCGTCGTTTTCCGAGGCCTTTTGTAGACGTATGTGCTTCTGTAAAAAAAGAAAGAAAAAAGAAAAAGGCGCTTCAAATTTTCAAAGATTAACAATGGCGTCCGTCACAAGATAAATAACGCGGCCCTCTACTTTCGATTGTGGAGCGCAAGTCATGTTAACTGCTATTGGCTTTTCTCAATGAACTATTCAATATTTTTTTTATTCAGTTAAGAGCCGACCAGTGTTCAAAAAGTGAATAGTCCCACAACTCTGTGAGGAGGAAATCTGAAAATCAAATGTTTCCAGGAATCAAAATTATACACGAGACAGAAATGTTCTTCTTTTAATTGAGGTGAATTTGATTAAAAACTCACAACAACTATTTCTCTAAGATGATCTCTTATTTGGATTCAAAGCCTCTGTGAACCTGAGACACTAGAAAGAAAACACCTTTAGTGATTTTGAAGAAGAAGCAGCAGAATATTAAAGCTCGTCTCCGCCTCACGTCTGCGATTAGACCCCGAGTCAGGAAGTGGGTCTTTCTTTGCTCAGCACAAAGAGGAACAAAAGGACCAGTTTGTCTGGTTCTGTCCCAATAGTTGAAGAACAAAAGCACCAACAACACCTGTAAAGTTCACCAAAAAAGAAATTATGACTCGACGTATCTCGTTTTTATAGCCCCGAGTTTTCATGGACAGAAAAGAGAAACCAACACAATTTGTGGCTTAAGCAGAAGTTACGGCGTGGACAGGAAGTCCCTCGCTCCGACTCTGTAAATTCTCATAAAAGCCAGAAGTCTAATAACGTCCGGCGGCTGAAAGCCAAGTAAAGGAAACAGTGATCAGCTGTAAACCTACTACAGTATTTACTGTGATGTACAAGTACATCTCCACTGCACCACCGAGTACCGTACTGTACTCGCCTCTCGTTGCTCATTTGCTTGAAAGCTCAAGAGAGGCTGCAGGACTTTTAATGTGAAAATCCTGGAGGAAGTGTTGAGGGGGATTCATTGCAGGTCAACCTGACGTGACGATCGCTGACCCCGTGAAGTTGGAGCAGTTAGCAAAATGGACATTGTGCAGAATTTATCACGACAACAGTTGTAAACATGGAGGATTTTTTAAAATTTGCATTGACAGTTACTTAGCGAGCCAGGCAAACTGCCCCCCCCCCCCCCCCCCCCCCCCCCCGCCTGCCTGTCCTTATGCTACGCTAGGCTAACTGCATCCTTTACCTCCAGATCTGAACTTCTATCTCCACCATAGACTGTGTGTAAAAATGGACGGACGCCAATGCTGAAGTGTCTGAAGCCTGTATTCTCCGTAACGACCAGCAGAGGGCGACTCCACTTGTTGTTTCTATAGACGACTATGAGACTCTACAATCTCTAGTGTCAAGTCTTTTTCAGTACAACATGATGTTTCATTTTGGTCCGTTTCGAGTCAAGTAGAGCATGAAGCACCGTGTGTATTGGGGGCGTGGATGCAGCGTGATTGACAGCGCAGGTGACGGGCTCTCGGTAAGACCACGCCCCCAAATCCTACGTCTGGTTTGCTCAAAGAAAGATGGCGCTGGACCAAAAAAATGTGAAACTCAGGGCGACGAGACCGCAGCGTCACGGTGGGTTGATAATAAATATCTTCGCAGACCTCCATCTCGAATCTCCTAAGTGTTGTTGCTTATGTATGTGTCGCTCTTATATTCTGTCAATCGACACTACTGCTGTGTCACTTTAAACTAAATGTCAATGAGCTGCTTCTCAAAAGAAACTTGATAAAACCCTTCGTGCTCGTCGCCTGAACGAGACACGACCACACACACCTGGACGTTTCCCCGAGTCCTCGCGGCCCTCGAGTTCCACAGCGGCGGCGGCGGCCGTTTGATGGTGATGTTTAATTCATCGCTGTCGCCTTGACGGCGCCCCGGTCGCGGCGCTCTGACAGGGGACAAAGCAGGGGGGGGGGGGGGGGGGGGTATTGCTGGATGTCTCATTTCCCGACTCATCCTGATAAGGTTTGGTAAAAAAGGGCTTTAAATGGCGGTGACAGGCGTCGGCCTCCAGACTTCACTTCACATCACTCTCCTGTTAATTTTTGAGCCTGTTATCTGCCTCACTCGTCCTATTTGTCTCGTGTTTTCATTCCTTCTCTCTCTTCGTCTCAGTCGTGTCGCTCTTTCATTTACAAAGTCTCTCTCTCTCTCTCCATCTTTTTTTCCCCCTTGCTTTCCCGCTGAGTGCTGCGGCCCGAGGCGACGTTATTGTGCTGGTGGTTGTCAACATGCAACAGAAGAGAGAAGGGAAAGAAACTGTATCCTCAGCTGTTTTATGTCTTTTCTTCATTTTGCCACAATATTCCTCCCATGCTAAAAGGATTATATTATTTTGGTGTGACATCCTCAGCTCTTTCTTTCCTTTCTTTTCTTGCGAGCGGCTCTCTGGAGGAGGAGGAGCAGTGAATCTGTGCTTCATTTTTCAGCCATCACTCGCACTGCTTTCTTCTCAGACGCTCGTTGGAAAAATGTACGACAACATTGACTCTGACAGGGGGAACATGAACTCCGTGTCTGCCACCCGGAGGTGGCACGAGTTGGCTGATGAAATAACTACTTACCTAACTCATCGCAAGCGACTGCGGGCCGCCAAGTCAAACCGTCAGTTTTCGCAGATTGATTTCCAATCTCGGAGACGCCACTGGCTTCAGTTAGTTTTTCCGTGAAAATTGGGTTTGTACAAAACTCATTTTTCGAGAATAAGAACAAAAATTAAAACCAAGAAAACAGACAATGAGCAAAAGTGGAACTTTTGAGACGGACCATCAGTTTGAATATGGCGATTTAGAATGTTAGCTTAGTAGCATAGACATTAGCATGTTAACCGGTAACTGTAAATAAAGATGGACGACACATTTCCACTTCCACTAAAATATCACAGATACTTTATTTAACTTCACTTACTACTTTCATATTTTTAGCTTGGTCCATGTCCCATTTGCTAACATGGAGGGGGTGGGGCTTATGATCCATACTCCAGCCACCCACCAGGGGGCGATCCTGGTGTTTTGGCTTCACCCTTTTGGGAGCCGTTATGTCGTCCATCTTTATTTACAGTCATTTACAGTTAACAATTAGCATTTGAATGACATGTTTGTCATATATGTCAGATTTTAGGTACGAGGAGGTTAATCAGTTTACTAATTCTAAAATTATAGCAGATATTATAGGAGATATGTCCCAGTCGGTGGGAACCACAGGTTGGTCCTGGTCTGATACCACTTTTAACAAACCATCATGTGACACAACGAGGAGAATTATCGCTCTGTCCCTTCAATGTTATATTTAATAAACTCTGCATATTTATCCTATTGCTCTCATTTCGTTTTCACAAGGTTGGACAGACTCGGGTGCTCCTTCGTGGTAATACACACCAACTTCACTGGTACCAATTTATTTTTGAATGCATTGACTTTAACCATCCTTGCCCAGAACAACTTTTTTTGCTTTCATGTCAAATTATGCACAAAGGAGCTCTAATCAGATAAACCTTATAGCTCCCTTTGCACAAAGGAAGTGGGTAAATAGGCTTTAGTGTCTCGGTGTCCTTCTGATTTAGAGAAGTTGAAAGCTATGCCTCTCTTATGGAGTTCCAAGTCTTAGGCTCCAACAGAGGAGGCTAATATATATTTCTGTGGTGAAGCGTGATTTGCTGTTCGACATATCAGCACTGAAGTGTTTTTTTTGTTTGTTTGTTCCTTTACTGGACAGTGATTTTCAACTGGATTTAGTTTGATTGTGTACGGTGGCCCAGCCGTCCTCACAGCATGAATACAGAGTGGCTATGATTTCCCTCGGGGAGTCCGACCGGCGTCCTCGGACCAACAGTCATCAGGAAACTAACTCCCACCATCGCTCCGAGGATTAAGCGGCCGAAACCGATTCCGTTTTGCTTATTTAACCCACGTCCTCCATGTTTATGAGGAGGTGGTAGAAAGGGAAATGTCTTGTGTGTTTTTCTGTTGACGCTTTGACCCGTTTCATTTGTATCCACAGAAATATTAATAACACAACAGGGATATGAAAAAGGTTTTTAGCGGTAAATTGATCAGCGTGAAGGGGAAGCAGCTGCTGCCTGCGAATCAGAAAACAACATTTCAGAACTAATGAGTTATAACTGCAAGTATCAAAAGGTCGGGAAAACATTCAGCAACGTTTTTTTTTTTAACAGCAGAAAATATTAACTGCGGAGGTATTCAGTGTGAGATTGGTGCACTGCAAAAAAACCAAAAAACCTGTCACCATCTTAATTGACTCTCGTTGGCAAACGAGAGGAGGCGGAATAAAATCACAGATGCATTTGTTTTGAATATACGGTGACCTTTTCAGAGGAGTTTGTGGAGTTTTACGAGTCTATCTTCATGTGTCTGCATCTTAATACAAAGAGGAATAATGCAGAAAGCATCCATTAGTGTGAAATAAATTATTACTCATATTCAAACACGATGGTTTGTACATGAAAGTGAGTGAACTCGCGCTGCCGGCAGCCTCGAAAACCCACGACGCCAGATTCAAAAAGTTTGATATTTTCTGTGCATAATTTGAACAATCTTTGGTTATATATCCTGTTATCGAATCACACATCACTGCCTCGTACTCCAGTTTGTCAGCAAAATACAGTCACTGAACATCTTGTGGCTTTAATTTCACGTGGAAATGAATGGTAACATACAGAGAAAATATACAAAATATGAAATGCTAACTATTAGCGTGTTAGCGGTGCAGTCTGAAATTTCTCCCAAGTGTCTAGATCAAGTGTGTAAAGGTCGTTTCAGTTGACTGAGTAGTTCATAGGCGTCAACTGAGGCTATTTAGCACAAATATAATCACTTTAGCTAGGAGCTAGCTCGCTAATTTAACACTACAACTGTATCTTTATGAGATATAATGTGATGTAGGTTTATTTTTTCATTTTTTAAAACAACTATACATCAAGTCAGTAGCTGTAAACAAAGCAGGCCCTAGGTGCTCGTCATCTTAAAGACGCTGGCCTATTTACAGCTTTGCTGCTATACGTAGTTCTTTTTTTGTGTTGTTTTCTCGCCGAGAGAAGCCTTTGTTGTGTTTACAGGACCGACTGGACGCTACAGCGACTCACTAGCAGAAAGTGACCAGACTCGCGGCTAGCTGGTTAGCATGCTAACTTTAGCAAAGCAAAGCAGTGAGCGAAATAGAAACAAAACAATTATTGAGGTCGACGTATGAAGTTGCTAAGCTAGCAATGCTGCCAGATTGGTAAAACATCTGTTGATGCTAACGTTGGCTAAGTAGCGACAGCGAAAATGATTTGATTGGATGATTTCCTCGTCTAGAAGCCCTAACAGAGTCAAATCATCCATCTAAGTTATTCATCATGTAGGAGAGAGTGGGTATAAATAAGTAGCTTCTTGTACAAAACCACATTTTTCCTGCATTAGCATTTCGAACCACTCGATCTGTGCATTTAAATCACATCGCGTTCCTCAGGGTAACATACGGCGTCTGCAGTGTATTACACACATGTAGTCCACACTGCTCAGGGTGAAGATTATATTTGCCTCGTTCGCTTCCCAGTGGACGTCTCCTCCTGAGCCGGAATGGAAATCTGCGTCATCGCTGGAGGTGTTTTTTCGCGGCGCAAATGTGTTTATGGACTTAAACATCCAGAGGCAGAAGTGTTTTTCACATTAAGCGGCTCTGAGAGGGCGTCGGGAGGTGAGGCCACAGTGTTTTTAATCATCCATCAGATCTATAAAAATAAAAATAAAATAAAAAGATGAGGAGGCAGGTGTTTCCGCGGTGCAGCAGCAGCCCGAAGGCTCAAAATCACTGGAGCAGCTGCAGCACATGCGTATCGATATTAACTGGATCCATTTATGGATCAGCCGATCACATCTGCAGACAAAGCACTTTGAAAACCCTGATACAGGCGCCGAACCCGTTCAGTATTCTGCACATCTGCGAACACCCGAGTTTCACCTGAAGTTAATTTCCCTAAAAGTAAAGGCCGGGTCTGAGGCCGTGGTCCACGTTTAATGCGGCTGAATCAGAAAACGATTAGATTCAAAAGTTCACTTCACTTCAACACCCCTCTGTTAGATTGCGTCTTAAACCTGATCTACAACAGTGAGGCCGAACGAGCAACGACTCTGAGGACTTTGTTTCTCTGCTTCCTCTATCTGGGTGTTTCTTCATATCTTTGCTCGACACCTTGAATTCCTCCGCGCGAAAACGTGGCAATGACTGATATTGTTTCTCCAGATCCCACCTGAGCGAACCGTGTCAGTGTAAACAGGATTGTTTCCCAGTAGCCCCCCCCCCCCCCCCCCCCCCCCCCCCCCGCAGGAGGAAGTGACCCACTGCAGCGTCCCCAAAGGTGACAGCCTGGAAAGCAGAGGAAGTGAGAAAACATGCCTCGTGTTGCCTCGCTTACAGTCCAGGTCCATCATTATGTCTCTATTTTTTTTGTTGATTTTTTTTCAACCTGAGCCACTGGAGTCAGGTCGAGTCACCGCGTGAGACGCAACCGGTGAACAAAGGTTGAGCCACAACAAAGCCTCGATGAAGGAGAATGAGAATTTTTCAAGCGAAGCAGGAGGTTCGGTGTGTGATCGCTGTGGCAGAGTGTGTGTGTGTGTGTGTGTGTTTCTCTGGGGCGTTCATTACAGTGTGTGTGTGTGTGTGTGTGTGTGTGTGTGTGTGTGCGTCCATGTGTGTTTCTCTGGGGCGTTCATTACAGTGTGTGTGTGTGTGTGTGTGTGTGTGTGCGTCCTTGTGTGTTTCTCTGGGGCGTTCATTACAGTGTGTGTGTGTGTGTGTGTGTGTGTGTGTGTGCGCGCATGTGTGTGTGTGTGTGTGTGTTATGTGTTTCTCTGCGGCGTTCATTACAGTGTGTGTGTGTGTGTGTGTGTGTGTGTGTGTGTGTGCGTGCGTGTGTGCGTGTGTGTGTGTGTGTGTGTGCGTGCGTGTGTGTTTCTCTGGGGTGTTCATTACAGTGTGTGTGTGCGTGTGTGTGTGTGTTTCTCTGGGGTGTTCATTACAGTGTGTGTGTGTACAGCAGTGTCTCCCTCTCTAGCCGACTGTCCCCGTCACTGCCCTGAATCTCGGCCAACAGGTTTGTTGACGGTGCTATTTTTTCGACATAAAACTTAAAGAGGGGGGCCGAAAAAATATAAACCGCCTGGCCTGGTTTAAAGCTCGAGAGCAGTGTAGCGAGAATTAAAAAAAACATATTGTCCACAACTGTTCAACTATTCCGTTCATGTTTTTTTGTAAGCAAAAAAACATGAATAGATTTACAGTAAACTTGATGGAACACGGACCAAGAAATTTATGGCGGCATCTGGTGGTGCGGGTCCACCTCATGGAACTATATTCAACTCATATATGAACATAGTTATGGACAATATGTTCAATTTCTGTGAATAAGTTCTTCTAAATATTACACACTGCAGCTTTAAATGTAAGTACATGTTCTGTTTTAATTGTTCCGCTTTGAAAACGGCGACAAATTCAAGTATTTTTGCTGCGTCTGCGTTTGTGCTCATGTTACCTCGTGGTTACAAGCGACAAATATACCTGGACTAAGATTAATTTGAGGGGGAAGAAAGCAAAGATCTGTCACGAGGTGACCTGAAAACAAAACTCGCTGTGTTGTCGAAAGCCGAAAGCAAAAAAAAAAAAAGAAAGAAAAAAGAATATCTCCTGTTATGAAACGACGCCTCAGTATTTTTCTGACCTTTGACCTCCGAGCTGACCTTTGCTGTCGTCCATTTGTTGGTTTGTTGATCCCCTCTCGTAATGACCCGCCTGCCCATTGTTATGAATCGCTCACCGAGCGCTGATCAAGGTCCGCGGGTCAGTGGGGAGCTGAGAGCTGCAGAATCGCCCTCTACGTCAGTTTGTCCACATGTGGTGTGTGTGTGTGTGTGTGTGTGTGCGTGTGTGTGCCCCCCCCCTCGTCGTCCTCCTCCTCCCTGCTGGGACCAGATCAGAGCATAAATGCATCACAAGCAGCCGCCGCAGCGCAGTTGTGGCTGAGGTCACCATCAGCAAGTTTACATTCTGCTTACAGCGGATTAACGGGCACGAATCAGTAAACTTCACCCTGATCCTCGACTGCAGGCGGCAGCAGCCTGCGAGCCATCTGCTCCGCTGCAAACCGCATCAACTGCGGACGTGCACTCCGGCTGTGGAAAGTGAAGCCAAAGGCTGAGGTGTGTGAAGCCTGTGTTCTGTGTACTGACCAGCAGAGGGCGACTCTATGAGAACGTGACTCGACTTCCCACTTGATTTATAAACGTCAGTGAACAGTTTTCCTGAGGAGTTTATGGTTCCACCCTAGTTTCCAGTCTTCTTCAATACACGCTGTTCATTTTGTACAGTATGCTCCATTTACAGTCACATAGGCGACAAAGCACCGCATGTATTGTGTATATTAAACATAAGCTTCCAATTTTCAATAAAGGTCAAACCAAAAACAAATGTAAAGCGCCGTATTTTATTACACAGAGACCAAGTCCAAGAGCCATTTCGCCGTGAGTTTAATCCCTGTTGCTCATTATGAACACAGAACACTGCGCTGTGAAATTCACCAGCCACGTTTCTGAGCTTCGTCATGATGAATATTGGAAGTTAGTAGCTGGTGTCAACTCAGTTTACGAAGCGTCGCCTCGTTTTAACTTCCAATTAGCACTTTACCTGGCAGTGTTTGAGTTAATGACACACTGTTCATTAAAAAGAGCAGTTAATGGCGCTTGTTGGGTGTTAAATATCCTGTGAGCGCGGTTGTGAGTGTTTGTTTGTGTGTGTGTGTGTGTGTGTGTGTGTGTGTGTGTTGCTGCAGCTGACGGCAGACGGAAAAAAGAAAGTAGTAGAAGAAGAAGAGAGTCAGGTCACCGAGGTCGAACGGGACGTCAGAAGCAAAACGCCACCGTCTGAAATTAGCTCCACGACCTTTAAAAAGCATGCGGAATTAGCAAAGCTGTCCGCTTCATAAAGCCTTGAGGTAAGCATGGCAAGATGTACGGCCCTGCCCGGGCGGAGGAGGAGGACGAGGGGGGAGCTTTATTTAGCAGGTGCAGTTTATTGCTCGTCATCAAATCCCCCTCTGAACAGGAACAGCTGACGGTGCAGAAATATGAGGAGACCCAAATAAGCTCAATCAACAAAAGTGATAATATTTTATAGCCCTGTGTGTGTGTGTGTGTGTGTGTGTGTGTGTGTGTGTGTGTGTGAAGCTCTATTCCCCAGACCTTTCAGGCCCTTCGCTCATCACCCATGGCGACCTCGACGTCGGGGGTCACCTGGGGCGGCAGGCGGCTCGGTGCTTGTGGAAATCGAAGGCGCCAAATTCTGTCCGCCCGAGTGCCGCCGCCGCCGCCGCCGCCGCCGCTGCTCGAAATTGGGAAAGAGGGAGAGTTCCCCTTTTAGTTTTTAGTGGGGTGAGAATAAGAAAGGTGAGAAACACGAAGAAGGGAGCAGAACCGTCAGGTGGTAAGGGAAGGAGAGGAGGCGTTCACAAAGGACAACAAACGGATCAGGGGATTTAGATCAACAGCGACGTAACAGTACAATGAAGTTCACCTGCACCTGTGTGTGTGTGTGTGTGTGCGTGCGTGCGTGCGTGCGTGCGTGCGTGCGTGCGTGCGTGTGTGTGTGTGTGCGCGTGTGTGTGTGTGTGTGTGTGTGTGCGCGTGTGTGTGTGTGTGTGTGTGTGTGTGTGTGTGTGTGTGTTCTCTGGACTCCTGATTCCCGCCAACTCACTTGCACTTGATATTCATTCTCCAATCAACTCGTCAGGCCTTAAACACAGACTCATCCCCCGGACTCTCTCTCTCCCTCTCTCTCTCTCTCTCTCTCCGTCTGCCTGTTCTTTCTTTCTTTCTGTCCGTCTAATCCTCTGTTCGCCCTGCAACGTGCTTTAATCCGCCAACGTCCCGTCTGCCTTTGTTTGGCCGCTGAAAAGGGATCTGGAATCGTTTGTCCGCTCGGCTCGCAGAACTCAAGTCAGTTTACAGTAAATATCTGGAAATGTAGTCGACACAAAAATAACCGGGGGAGTGAAACAACCAAACAGCCAGTTACTGCGAGAATATATTAATAAAACACAACAGGAAGTCCTCACTGGTGCTGGAATTCAGGGGCCTGACTCCTTCAGAGGACGCATGGAGACGTCTGGTCTGTGGCGGGTTTCCTACTTTTTCCGTCCCCGGCGTATTCCGCCCACACCGGCGTCTCCTATGGCAACGGAGCAGCAGTAGCCAACGGCATGGAATGGATCCTGGGATAGGTTGAGCCGGGGAGAATCTTTCGTTGCTCGGGACCGGGAGGACGCATTCGAAGGGGGGGCCCACGAAATCTGGAAAAGTGCCTCACCGAATGGGTGAAGAGAAAGATGGCCGACTCGGTGACCCCACGTGGTGCTTGCACGTGACGACCAATGAGGGGAAAGGGAAGATGGCAGATCATAAAACGGGTGAAGGAGGCGAGAGGATACGGAAAGTCTTTTCCCGACTTAACATCTTTCAGCTGCAGCGTCATCTTAGTCACGCTTGTGTAACCGCTTGTGTAACCGCTTGTGTAACCGCTTGCAGCATTGGCAGTTTGTTTCACGGGTCCCGGTTGTATCCGACTCATCCTCTGTCACGTTCTGACCTTTGTCACCTCTCCCTCGCAGACGCGACGGAGCGCCTCGGCGAGCGCCCCGCCCCCCGCGCGGCGCCGCAGACTGTCAGTGTCAGCAATGCAAACCAAGTGCGGCAGATTATTCATTCACATTCGTATACACCTCCGTGTGCCGAGAGTCAGTGTGCAGGTTTTTGGAGCGCGGTGAAGGCCCGTTACATTTCCATTTTACAGTCTGAGGGGTTTAACTGACACTCTCACTCGACAAGAAGCTTAAATTCTGGGAACGGCAGCCGCACACGGCGCGACCAGCTGTAACACCAACACACGGGAGCCAAACACACAGCGGGCTGGGGAGCAGCAGGGAAGGATATTAATATAATCGCCACACGCTTAAAAGGATCATTCTGATTTATTACACCTTGGTTCTTAATTAATACCTTTTGTCTAACGTTTGGCTCACCGGTGGAAACTCGCCGGGTTCATTTTGGGAACCCGGCGACGCTGCCAAGAAGAGGTCAGACGCGTCAGAGAACGAGAGTCGTCCCGAGGATCCGAGTGGTTGGAGACAAGAAAATCTGCTGAGTTGAGAGTACGTGAAAGAGAAAACTGTTGAAGATCAGTGAAATTAGCAGCACGGTGCGTTCACACCGGACGCGATGCCAATATTTCACGCGGGTGTTTCACATACAAAGTCAACGCAAAGACGCGACTAGACGCAGCATTTTCACGAAAGGTGCGACATGCGCGATGCGAACCAGGCGTAATTCGCGCGGCGTCCATCGATCCAGTCGAAATATTTGAGGTCGGGCGACATATTCGCGACGCGATAGCCAATTAGCGTCGAGATCCTCCCTCCGTCACCTGGCGTCAGGCCGGGTTGATATGACGGAGGCGAGGGCTCGGCAGAAAGCGAACGAGGAAGTTGGACACCAGATAGCTAGTTAGCCCCAGTTAGCACAACCACTTTGTGTAGCTTCCCCAGCGGCACTCCCGTCTTAGTCTGCGTGTGTTTGTTCAGATGAGATTCAATGTCGGACAAAACCGGAAGGAGTTGAACGCGCAGACTTTTGCGCGAATGACAAAAAAATAAGCGCAAATGTTTGCTCGCGATGCAAAGTCGAAAGTTTGCATCACGTCCCGTGTGAACGCACCACGAGAAGAAACGTGGACGAGGAGGAGGACGCCGATACAAAAGCGTGGTGTGACGCATCAGACATTAACTTGCACGCGTGTCGCAGAGTCGACAGAGAAGTTGGCGGCTCAGAACTTTGGCTGTGAGATTAGTAGAAGAAGAACCAGTTGGGAAAAATGTGTTTCAGTCTTTAACTTTGGGGCAAAAAAAGTCCGATATTACTGCTGATGTAGTTCTTATTTGCCCCTGACCACTGAGAGTGCTGTCAGGGCTCCGTCACCATTCATACAGATTTTTTTTTTATGTGTCGGCAGAAATTTTATAATCTTGATCTGTGAACATTTTCTTGTGTTAAAGCTGTCGAAGGCTTTGTTTCCAGTGGGATAGCAGTTTCCCATCCGCGTCCTGTCTTTGTGCTAAGCTAAGCTAAACGCTTCCTGGACCTGTCTCAGTCCTGGAGACCGTATGTGAGGCAAAACTGACATCCATTTTCTCATCTGAGCAGAATCTCCCCCGTCTTTTTTTCCGCTGGAGCTGCGATCGCGCTCGTCGGCCACATACGGCAGGCTCCCGGCGGATTGTCGTCGCCCCCCCCCCCCCGCCTCCTTCACTAACGGCTCATTAAAAAGTTCAAATCAGGCTGTTTGCTCCCTAATCGGCCTCCCGCGGCTCCTTAAACGCGGCGTTTGCTCACAGCACACGGTCCCGTTGTCGGTGTTTTTCATTCATCCTGCCTCAGCTCTCACCTTGGAGGAATCCCGCCCCCCCCCCCGAAAAAATACATTGCTCACTTTGTTTGTCAAATCGCTGAAGGCGCTGATCTCTTCATTCTCTCTCTCTCTCTGCTTTTTCAAAAAATACTCTTTGTGCGTCACAAAAGAACAAGAGGAAAATGAAATTTCACTCCTATCCGTACATGAGAGCACACAGGCGCCGCCATTGTCGATAGTCTAATGGGAATGTTAAGTACAAGCAGACTGAGCCGTCTTTTATCTCGGGTATTTACAACTCTGTCACCACCAGACAGAATTTGGAAGCTTTGGGGAAAAGCTTCTTTTTTTTTTTGATCCCTGCCCGGATGCACCGGCTTTCATCTCTCTCTTAACACAGCGGCCTGCTGTTTGCGGAGGGAGGAATGGAATCAAAGCCAATGATTAGAATGAAATATTTGCCGAGGTTGGAGCAAAAGGAGGGGAAAAGGGAACAAGATAACCAAAAAATTAAAAAAGGGGGAAAAAATGGAGCGGAAAGTTAAATTTGCCATCTTCCAAAAGAAGTTGTTGAGTTGGTGTTCGCTGCAGGAGCCGTGGCCTCCAGCAGCCGCCTCTCATCACCATGCAGTATAATCCTCTCTTTGTTCACTTCAGTTCAGTTGTTGCTTTTAAAAAAAACAAAATAGAAAAGGAAATAAAGAAAAAAAAGAATCTTTCATTGTGTTGTTCTCCGTCTTTTCTTCACAGCCAGGACGGCCCTCTGTGCTCTGTCTGATATCCATCTGTGCATCGCTCGCAGCAGCAGTAAGACTTTCCCTTTCCCAATCCTCCTCTTCTTCGACCTGTGCACCTGCAGGGCCTCTTTATCCGGAGCGTCTTCTCCACAACAAGCAACAGTAGCTTACTGCAGTAGGTCAAGTGCAGTTCAGCGTGTGGGGCCGAGCGGCGTCCAGTTTCCCCTTCCAGATAACGCGGAATTACACGGTTAAGTCGTCCGGCGGGCGTGAAGGGGGGAAGGAACCTGAGGGGAGTTTTAACTGAATGTCAGCGGGGATCTCTGAGCTTTAATGGAGGCCGCTGGAGGTCGTCGGGGGAGCGAACCGGAGCGCAAGGTCAAAGATTTTCCGGGTCAAGTCGAGCGCCGTGTGTGAGGTTAATTTACAGGGGAAAGAGGCCGTGAAGAAGACGCAGGAGAAGAGGGGAAGCGTGGCTCCCACTCCGACGAGCGGCGCTCGGCACCCCCTTGATGCTAATCCTCTGAAACCTGTTTTCTAGCGAGGATTAGTGCCAGCGAGAACAAGGCTTAGAGCCCTCCGCCCGAGTCCAGATGAGAAATCGAATACAGGTGCTTGTCGGGGGGCTGAGCCCGATGACTTTTCGGTTTGCAATATCACACGCTCTCGCCGCACCAGCTGGTATTACATCCTTCGGGGTGATATTGTTGGAATTCAGGTCAATGCTGACTCGTGCAGAACACAGAAACGAATCCTCCCCAGCTCAGTGGATCCTCTAACCCAGAAATCACTATTTCTGCTCCTTGCACAAAGTCAGGCTATTCTGTTTCAGGGCCGCAGACATGACGTGATTATTATTATTATTGTTATTATTAATATCATTATTACATTATTTACTGAAGAGTTTTTCACTTGATTGGTTAATCGTATGCGCTATTGAATGTCTCGCCAGCCGCCCAAAGAACCCTCCAATCAGACACAGGCAGCAAATCTTAACACTGAGAAAGCAGAACAACAATGGACTTCTACTGATAATTGACTTGATTAGGGTTTCAGTTTTGTAACCGTCAGATCTGGTGCTTTTATTGCTGTGATCGTCTAAGTGTCCGTGTCCATGTCCGTGTTCCACATGCTCAGGTTTTTAATAACCTCCACCAAGGAGGTTGTTTTCACCCATCTGTTTGTTTTTGACATCATTTTCTCTTTGACTTCTATAGAAACAACCAGTGGTGCCGCCCTCTGCTGGTCAGTACAGAGAAAACCGGCTTCAGACACTTCAGCATTGGTTTAATTATCCGCACTCGGTGACTACGTCCATTTTTATACGAAGTCTATGGTCCTGATGACCAGCTCTGTCTTAGCTACCTGAGCTGACATAGCTTGCAAAGCTAACACTGTGTTGCAGAGATAATTGGTCCGGATCACCAGTTCTAAGCTAATAAGATGACGTAAACGATAAATGCCTTGGTCCGGATCACCAGCTTTGTCTTAGCAAATTAAGCTTAATCGGCTTGTAAAGCTAATAATGTGATTCTAACAGTAAGCTTTGGTCCTGATCACCTCTTAGCTACCTGAGCTAACTTAGCCTGTAAAGCTAATAATGTGTCGCTAATGTTGGATAAACCTTTGTCCTACACCTGATACAATGTACATGTTTCTGACAATGTCAACAGAAATGATTATTAGGTTTGTAAAGATGGACGTCATGTCAGGGGAGTTGGACTTCATCAGATTCTACATGGGAGACATAACAAAGAGCACATCCACTTCTGTGACATGTCTAGCTGGATTCTTGATTTCTGCCCACACCACCACGTTTTCCTGCAGCCAGTGATGATGATGTAATGATTTGTAATGATTAGGATTATGTCATCTAACCCTAAAAACCGAGCAGTTACCCTCAACAAAGCACAACGGGTTCTCGTGAGTCGACTTTGTGAAATAAAAAACTCAAAAACCTCTAAATACATACTTCCAAAGATCCAAGATTTCCAAATCTCCCTTTAACTGCAATGGTAAAGTCAACCTTTTCTTTCTGAGTATATGAATCACTTTTAATTATTGACTTGAATTCTCACTACTGCTTTCTTTAAATCCCAACATTTTTTATATTTCAGCAGGTTATCGTAATTCTCCAAAGTAAAACTATCAACTGTAAAACAAACAAAAAAGTACAATATTTCCTAGTGAAAAAGTCTCACAAAATGGAAATACTTGACTAAAGTACCAGAACCTCAAGAACGCAATTACAGTAAATGGAGTACTTGAGTATTTCGCTCAGTTTTGCAGTGAAGCAGCAGCTAATGAGCCTGCTCTGCCTCCTCGGTGATGACATTTGATTTTAAACCTGATGCAGCACAACATACTACACGTTGTACATTATATTAAAAATAAACCTGCTCTCCGCTCGTCCTTGTTCGGGGGATTATTTTCTGTCAGGAGCTTGAATTTTTTTTCCTTCTTTCCTCCAGGCAGCCACCTGGTGCGGTGGTGTGTGAACGTGTATGCGTGTATGCGTGTATACGCGTGTGTGTACGTGTTGCGTCCCGCGGGGTCGGCAGCTCGCCGCTTGTAATGCATGGCCGTGCTCACCCGTTCGACACGGGAGATGCATCGCCTCCATCGCGGAGGCCTGGAAGACGGATGAGGAGGAGAAACGGCAACATCGGCGCTCCTGGAGGTGACCCAGCTCCGCTCGACACCGCAGCCCCGACGCCGAGCGGGAGGAAGGTCGGTGGTTCAAGGTGCCTTTGAGCAAGGCACAGAACCCCGCACCTGCTCTCGGTGGACGGCAGGAGACTGTCGCCGTGACCCACTCCCATCCCTTTACTGAAACTGTACATATGTAGCTGTATGTTTTTTAAAAAAGAGCACTATTCACTGCACAATTTTCCAGTTTGTACTTATTTACATGCGACTTTATAGAAAATTTCAAACGTCAAAAATTTACTCTCACAGTGAGAAACAGTTTTTTTAAAAATATTTGATGCTTTTTATTTCCCCTGGTGTCGGTGCAGCTGCCTCACTCCATTTGGAGCCAAATGGAGCCACTTGTAGGAAAACATCATCACCCATCACCATCACCACCATCAGAGATCCAGTTTCCTGGATCGTGAATTGTGAATCTTCTTTGCACTTTGTGCTACTTGGACACAGAACATGATGCGTTTCCACCGCTCACAGCGGCATTTTGCCTAAATCAGAAACTTCTTCCAGTGTAGTGGGACAATAGTACATTAATTGACGTAGGCAAGCTAAAGAGAAGGTTTCAGGAAGTGACTCGTGTCCTTGTGCGACGGATGGCTTGGTCGGGCGATGAGGTGTGACATCTAGAAACAGTCAGAAAAGGTCAGTTTGAGGATCTGTTACTGATCCTATAGGCTGGGATCAGACTACACGGTCGCGGCCCCAGAATGAGCTGATCAGACATCCGCAGGGTGTCGGGGACATCCTGTACGCCGTCCGGTGTCCGGTGTGTCGAGAGCGCCTCAGGAGGTCTGGACAGAAAAACAAGCACGACGGAATCGTCTTGTGTCTTCTCTCGTATGGTCTGATAACGTCAACAGTCTCCTCCTGCTGGGTCGCCTCTTGCGCGTCACTGAGGTCGTCCAAGGGCATTATGGGGCATTGGTCTTTTGTCCTCGTGAGGGAGACAAGTCACCACAGTCTACACCGGGACACTGACACACACACACACACACACGGTGAAGACAAGGTCAGCTAGGCCGTCAGCTGTTTGACCCTTCATTTGTATATGTCATGTGACCTCCACAAACAGCTGAGATCCTGTGTCACTCTTTAATACCAGTAATAAACATAACGCTGCTCTGCGTTGGTTTCCTGCCGGGGTTTGTTGGCCGACGTTTCCCCTCCTCTTCATTTCTCCCACCGGCGCCGCGGAGCAGAGTCAAAGCCAAAGGCCACAACCCATCAGCTCGCTCATCGATACCTGATAACCTTTCCACGAGGAACGCACCACGACTCCATCTCGACAAATAAACAAACACGCCCGATCAATAGCTCCCTGTTCGATAGACGCAAAAGTGCAACAACACATTACAGACTCCCGCTGCTTCGTAACTTTGCAATTAGCCGAGGCGGCCTGGTGGCCCCGCCCCCCTGCTGTGGCCTGCCAATCCCAGCGTCCCCCCCCCTTGCTCCTGCCCTGTGTCCAGCCTCCACCTGCTCCGTGGCGAGCAGTGGGCGGCGCTCCTGGTTAGTGTCCTCATTAACAAGCAGCAGGGCTTCTAATTAAACAGCTCAGCGGCCGCTAAGTGGCTCGCCTTCATTTTCCCGGGCAGCACCTGAGCGGGGAGCGATTTGTCCGTCGCACAACCCGGCAGACTGTCCCGACTCCAACCACTCGGCTTTTCGCTCCCGACATCCCGCCTCCTCGGTGGCGACGAGCCAACGGGTTATTCTTTTACAAACCTGCTGTTTGCGTCTGAGTGTCGGCGGCGGCTGAAAGAGACTCTGCTGCTTGATGAGTCACCGGTCAAGTCGAGCGTCAAGTGTCTGATTAATTACTATTTATTGTTCATTACACCTGCAATATAAAAAGAGTTTGACACAATAAATGTCTGGAGTGGGAGACTCTCACATCAACAACAACAGCAGCAGCAGCAGCAGCCGGGAAGGTTTTCAGAAAATGAACGTGATGTGTGTGCGCTCACGGTCTGATACAGAGGCGCAGTGATTAGTTAATGAATCTATTAGAAAATTCATCTGCAATTATTGATAACAGATGCACAGTTGTAATTAATTTTGAAAGGACAAAAGCAAACCGTCTGTTTTGGTCCGGAGGCCCCCGAGGGCAAATGATTCCTCTATTCATTTTTAATCTGTGAAAACAAGAAACTCTTTTCTTTTCACCTGCAAACACTCAAGGTTCTGTTACTGTATTTTACAGATTTATTTTCCTTTCTTCTTCGTCGAATTTTTACGCCAGTTGGCGTGCAGTACTCCAGTTTAACGTTAGCCTCAGCAGAAGTGTGCAGGTGTAGAAATAAATCTGACTCAACTTGCTGTTATACTCATTTCAGCCACAAGAGGCCGAGGTGCCAACCTGAGGCGAAGGACTGAAAAAATTAATTTTCTGCCATTTGATTTTTAATTAATTCACTGTAAACACAAGGTACATGTTTTGGCAAGTTGTGTTACATTACTGTCACGTCTTTCTCTTAGCTAGTCATTTATTTTAACTGAGAGGTGCTAGCGTAAAGGTCAGGAGTAACTAATACCATGTTAAAAATATATTCGGTGGAGACGAGGAGAATTCGCAGAAGTCGTTTTTTTGAGATGTCATGCTGTGGACAAAAGTGTCATTCTCCATCTCCAGGCTACAAAAATGATTTTCATACCTTACCCGAGTCATGCTCTGAAAAGGCTCCGGTACATTTTTAGGACAACACCGATATATATTCGCCGACAATTACTTTTCCGTTCAGTCGCGTAGAAACGTCTGACAAAGATCCGTGTCGGCAACATTTATGGAAGAAAAGAATCCGGGCTGTGCTGCTCGGCCACAGCGCTGCCGCTGGGATGAATGTACGTCATTCTTTTTCCTCCTTCCTCGCTTCATTTCGAGAGCCCCGGAATCTCAAGGCGAGTTTTACAAAAAAAAGGAAAAGGAGAGAATAAGAGGAGGGAAGAAAAAAAAGAAAGAAAAAAAAAGAAAAGGAGAGAAGAATGTCTGTGACTGTCAGGCGGCGTTGGCCGTTTATCCTGCAAACCGTCGGGCACGGAGCTGTGAATAAAGGGAGCAGGACAAAAAAAGAAAGAAAGCGTTCCCATTTCATCTCTGCGGGAACATGACAGTGGAGTAAAAGTAATACTGAAGTTCAATGGGCCCTGCAGATTTCCTTCCACATGCAATTTGTCACAAGCAGCAAGGTCCATATTTGTTACAGCGCTGTATTGTTAAAAGAAGCACCGCAACCTGCACACACTGCACACGAGTGTGTGTGTGTGTGTGTGTCCTTTGTCATACGCTGAGACCACAGTCATTTACTTTGAAGCCTCACAACTGCACATTAATCTCGTTGTCGAAGAAGAAGCATTGGTGCACTGACCTCTGAGCTGAGGTTCAGGTCTGTTGTAGTGTTGCACTGTTGTTTCCCCGTCGACCGCCTTCACCGCATTTAATTTGACACCATTAAAAAGATCCAGTCCAATCATGCTATTGTGACGCTCCATGTGTCATATCCGTCTGTGTCTGGGACAATTTCTGTCCTGACTGTTTGAATGTTTAGTGTAGTTGCGAGGTCGGTCGCCACTTTGTCCTAAATTCTACAGAAAGAGAGCGTTTCTACATGTCGGTGAGATGACGACACGTGATTCTGAGAGATAAATACGTCACTATGACTGGGCCAGGGAGGTTTTTTGGGGATGCGGATGCACTGACCACCTGTTGATCTGTGTATGGAAACCAGAGATCTCCTCAATAAATTGGGCTCAGAATCAATACTTCTGCATTAGACGTCCACGATCTCCTTGTTCCTCATTCAGCAGTCAATTTTCCATCACAGTCTGTGTAGCTGAGATTCAAAGTTGCAGAAACAGACACAGGGCTTTTAAATCTATCACCAACCCAAACGGTGCTCTCTTAATGTTGCTCTGTGTCTCGACTTGACGTCCTTTCATCAGGATGTAATGTTGTTGTGCTCATTTGCTGTCATCAGGCTGTGATTTAAAAGCTCCTATCCTGGTTTTGATTAAACCCCAAAAACAAAATCTCTGTTCCTCCGAGCAACATGCTGCTTATTTAGAAGTTTTAACATGGAAATAAATCTCTCATGGCTTTAAAACGGCTTGGATGCAACTGCTATACCTGTTAGTCATTTATTATTCGAGCGATATGATAATTGACCCTGCCAGTTACTGCACGCTTCACAATGGCAAGTGGTAATATAAGAGTAATTCATGCAGACGTGATGGAGCCAGACACTAATGACTCCATAGATGAAGACGTTATCAGAAAGGTAATGTCTTTAATGTATCACACTCTACAACATAATGGTAAAAGATTATATTTTCCATCGGTTTGACCACATTATCAAACAGCTAAGTATGTTGCTAACATTAGATAAACATTGGTCCTGATCACCAGCTCTAACCTACTTTAGCTAACTTAGCTTGTAAAGTTAATAATGTGATTCTAATGTTATATTAGCTTTGGTCCTGATCACCAGCTGTGACTTAGCTAACGTAGCTTGTAAAGCTAATAAACTGTTGCTAACATTTGATAAACATTGGTCCTAATCACCAGCTCTGACTTAGCTAATGTAGCTTGTAAAGCTAACAAAGTGTTGATAGATAATCATTGGTCCTGATCACCAGCTCTGACCTTCTTTAGCTAACTTAGCTTGTAAAGCTAATAATGTGATTCTAATGTTATATTAGCTTTGGTCCTGATCACCAGCTCTGACTTAGCTAACTTAGCTTGTAAAGCTAATAAAGTGTTGCTAATGTTTGATAATCATTGGTCCTGATCCCCAGCTCTGATTTAGCTAACGTAGCTTGTAGGGCTAATAATGTGTTGCTATCGTTAGATAATCACTGGTCCTGATCACCAGCTCCGACTGATAATTAGCTATACCTGGTAGGACGCTGATTGGCTAAATTTAAGGTAACTATACGCAATGTTGAGGTAGCAACGCAGGTATTACATGCCATTATGCATTTAAACACACCAAGACTTAAAATAAGTCGTTAATGTTACGTTAAAGACTATTAATTTTTCAACCGCCACTGCTCATGTGTACTTGGTGATCACTACATTTCAAGAGTTTTATATGTGATCTGTTTGTTTAATATGCTGTTTGCTTGGGCTCTCTTGGTTAAATCATGGAGTCATTAGATGAATATTCAGTTTGTACGCACTAATGTTGGTCTGAGATCATGCATATTAATAATAATTTTGAATGCTAATATGCCGCTCACATACAAAACCAGTGGGCTTCAAGTGAATGCAGAGAACAGGAATGTTAATACAGAACTAATACCAGAGGGGAACCCTCTGGGATTTCTAGGACTTCAGAGAAGACCCAACATATCAGCATTTCAAATGTCATATTTAACATTATTTCAATTATTAATAACAATTATCTCTTTTAATTCAAATTTTTTGGCTGATTTTCAATCAAGTTTGCTTCAGAAAGGACAGCATAAGTGACCCAAAACCTCGAAAAATACAGTCATCAAATCAGATTTAGTTGTTACAGCTCGCTCACTCATTGGTTGGTGCCGGAGCTTGTTGTGCAGCGTGTTGAAGGCCCAGTGCCAGACCCCACGGTTGGCTACTGACTAACACATATAGTGTGTCCGAGGGTTCACGCGAACACGGACACCAAAGAGACAGTCGAGGTAAAGCGTGGAAGCGTTTCACAAATTGTTTACTTTTCATTTTTTTTATATATTCTGACCAGACAAACAACGCTACCTTCCCCATTTCTCCGTTTTTTTCTGGTTTCTAACGTGTTCACATGCCCATCTCAGCAGAACCCGCTACGCTCACACACACACACCTCATTTATCTTTTTACCTTTAATGGTTTGGGTTTTGTACTTTATTGCTCCATAAAACACTTTTTGTGACGCACTTATTTAATTGAAAGCGCCAAAAGTCTAAATCATTTTGACGTCTGATGAATCAGGTGGGACTGAAAGCGGAGACGGCCGCGACGGAGAGTCTGAAAAAGATCACATTACTTCATATTGGCTCACCGTAATAGATCAGTCAGCGGCGAAGCCGTGTGCGACGGGCAAGTGATGGAAGAAGGAAGACGGAGAACTGGTCCCTCAGGTCACGTGATATGTCACCCTTCATATCATATCAGTGTCATGGCTCCGTGTGATGGGTAAATTCTATAATACTTATACGATACTGTATCTGTAATGGCCATAACACATATGATCATCACTCATTTTAAACCAATGATGGAAAAGATATTTGGCCTTGGTAGTCGTGTGTTGATCGTTGCCTCTGGAGGAGTTAATCTTTTATTTGGACAAATATTTTGCTGTTGATCGAATACCTGCACAGCCACTGGCATTCCAACATTAGCCTCAGCTAGCAGTTTGTATTTAGTACTGATTTGCAAATGACAGCAGATGCCAACACAGTGAACATCATGGCGGCAGCGGACACGACAAGCAGTTGCAGCGATATGGAATCGGACTGGCTTACTCCAAAATATCTTTTGGTTTTATCTGCCATGTTTAACATCTTTCCAATTTCTCACATTTCTAGAGGGGTCACGGGGCCACTGGAGCGGATCTCAGCTGACACTGGGCGACAATCGAAACCTTTTTTCTGAGAGAACATGCACTGAGGGAAACCACTGTACCACCGAGCCGCCCACATTATGACAGCCGACCCTCCTTCGGTGTCCACACTACATGCTAGCTCCTGGCTTAAAGCATTTCTGTGCCAACGTCAGACTTATTAACACATTTCTGGTTGGTTCGACCTCTTTCAATCATCTTGAAACAACCGTCTGTGAATCTCAAAGACGCGTTCCCAAAAGTGTCCCAGGGGCTGACGGGGGGCGCCATCCGTCCCACCCTGAAGGACGTGTTGTGTTCCAGCGACCGTAGCCCGATCAAAGCAACGGCGCAGAAGCCGAAGCGAACTGCAATTATTTAGTGACCGGAGACGATTCTTATGTTGGAGCAACAAAAGAGGGAAAAACGAAGAGGAGCTTTGTTGTTGAACTGATGGAATCGGTGATGTAGCAATATATATTATGCCGAATTTACCTTGTGAACCTTCACAGCACAGATAATTGCTCCCTCCGTCAACGGTTCATATCTTTTAGTCCGGAATTCACTTTAATTACAAACACTCAGCTGCGTGGTCGACGATCATAATGTGGTCAGCCGAATGCATTCAGATGCTGTGTGACGATGCAAATGAAAATGAAGTGCAATAGGAGAATAACAATTGATAACAGATTGGGAATGACCTGGAAAGTCAAGAGCGAGCACTGAAAATATCATTCAGGAAACGGCGCTGGTGCCGCCACATGTCAACATTGCAGGGACCACAGCCCTCCCTCGCTCCTCTTCCTCCCCTCCTCATCCTCTCCATCTCTGTCTTCCTATCTATAGCCCGAGTGCTGATTAACTCCCCATGAGTCTGAAGGCTCGAGCATCGGCGAGGCCTCCAAATTAAAGCCCCCTCTTCCTCTTCCCGTGCAATCAGCGGCCCCTTTCCTGCTCCTCACAAGTGGCGTTGAGCTTCCTCTCTCTCTCTCAGCGCTCCCGAGGAAATGAGCTCCAATTTTTTTTTCTACCGGGAGTTTCGTCTGAGTGGCGCGTGAGCAAGTTTGTCGGAGTGGCGAGGGAAGAGGGCGGCCGCCCCGCAGAGGGCACGGGAAACTTTATTTCGCGGCCTCCCGGGAATATCCGAGCTGCCAGGAATGCGCGGCGGCCTTCAGCTTCCGGGCGGCGCCGAGCTCAATGTTCGTGTCTGCAAACACTCGGTGATTCTGCAGGTTGTTTTCTGTTGGAGGACGTTTCGTCGCCGCGGCTGATTCAGTCTCTCGTCGGGGCACGGAGCGTTGCGTTCCTTTCTGCTCTCAGACCCGCCGCCGCTGATTGGATTCTCTTACGGATGAAAGCAGCGGCAGTAATTCAAGGCAACGTAATGAGTGAGGCACATTGCAACGGAGAGGTAATTCAAAGTGCTTCACGTCAGATGTGAAAGGCCTCACGACAAAGTGGAGAAGCAACACAAGGCAAGAAGTTGAATATAGCTAATAGAGAATATCTTTTAATAAAAGATAGAAGGGCAAGTAAGATGGAAAGAAATAAAAGGAAGTATCGGTGCATTGTAAACGGTGCGTTCAAGTGTTTTGCGGAAAAAGATCACATACAACGTCAACGCAAAGACGCATATATATATTGCATCACCGACGTCGAGCGACGTTTGAACTCAAGTGAATATTCGCGTGACACGTTGTCGCCAAAGCAAGTTAGCGTTGAGATCCTCCCTACATCACCGTCGTCAGACGTCCTGACGTCGTGTCAGATATGGAGGATGAACCTCTTGTGTGTGTGTGTGTGTGTGTGAGCAGCCCCAGCTTTTTGAAACGAGTTGCTATTTGTATCGTGACCGGGCGAAGAAGAAGGAGAGGAGCTCGGCAGGAAGTGAGCGAGGAAGTTTGGACGCGAACTTTAGCCACAGTTAGCACAACCGCTTTGTGTGGCTTTATACATTCACCACTTTTTTTAACGTGTGCGTGTGTGTGTGTGTGTTCAATTGAGGAGAAAGTGTAAAGGAAGAACGGGTGAATTTATTTGCGTTATTTGCGCGAATAGCGTGAATTAGCACAAATGATCCTGGAGCCGAACCTGCGCGAGTGACTGGGAAATTTGCTCTGCGTTTGTTGTGATCGCAGCATAAGAAATGAGTAATTATTTGGTTTAATAAAAGGCTGTGGCCAAAAGGAAAGTCTTCAGTTTCTGTAATCAGGGGAAAACCGTTTGTTTAAGTTTAACAAAAAAAAATGCATCTTCCTACGTGTGTTAGTTGTATTTGAAATATTTTCATAGAAGTAAAATTATTATATCACGTGAGGAAAGAGTAAGAACCCATGCTGAGCATAAAAAGCTCAAAGAAGGTGAAATGCTAACGTCAGCGTGCTAAGCTAAGTGAAGCCTCAGACATTGCGTTTTCACTAAGTGGCTGAACAGCAACACACCTTTGCTTGTGCCCTGGGGGTCTCCCAAGGTCAAAGGTCAACAAAAGGGGACACAAAAAACTTACACCAGAATAAGTGGAAACATCCCGTTATGACGCCGCCCGCCTCCGTCTGATTGGCACGTCCGTCGGCCAGTGGGACGCAGCGCCGGCAGTCGGCAGTGCTCCCTGACCTCGGCAGATTGTTTCGGCGCGGTCTCAGCTCTCATCCTGAACCCGGGGGTCGCCGGAATGTTTGTTCCAGCAATTGTCCGCCGGCGACCTCCGACCTCTGACCTCATTACAGCCGCCGTTGCTTGATGTCGACCTCGCGGGATCACAGAGCCGGCTCCGAGCGCCGCGGGAGGAACAAAGCCCCGCAAATGGATTTTATTGAACCAAGTGCATTCACCTGCCAGCCGCATGTGCCCAGGAACACACACACACACACACACACACACACACACACACACACTGAAGCCCTGCGGTGTTTAATTACAACCTCTGCCGGAGCTGTTTGTCCAATTAAATACTGCATTAGCATGAATTAATATTAATTCTGATATGTCATTTGAATGAAACCTGAACTGCACACAGTGAGGTTGCATTTATAAAATAATAAGTGTTTTGTTTTTCCCCGAAGAGCTCCTCCTACATCCGTTTATGGTATCACGCCGATCTCATTCTGGTGCCAAAAGCATTCGTAATGTAACCAACCGTATTTGGTAACCATGGTAACGCATGCGCAGCTCCACAAAAAAAAAAATCTACAGATTAAAAAATAATTGAAGCCAACGCAGATTCTTTATTATCTATAAGCAAAAGTTTATTTGAGGCTTTTTTGTATTCTTAGTCGCCCACGTTATCACCCAACACTTGGAATGAAGCGGTCGGTCGACCCCGTGCGACACGCGTACGTCACCTTGTCAGCGCTTTCTATTAAACTAAATACAAGATTCCCGGGAGAATAAAAAAAACAACAATGTTTCACCTTCAATATTTTGCACCACGTTGTTTAAGTCCAGTCGTCAATGTCATTTTTCTCTGTTCCGTTCAAGAATCACCAAACCTCCCATGGTGGTGGAGAAACAAGTGTGTGTGTGTGTCATCAAAGCACAGTAGAATAATACAACAGCAGCTCTGAATCCAGAAGGGAACAGAACAAATCCACGTTTGTCCATTCACGTCTTCAGCAGATGGTTCAGTGGTCGGAGTGTTTGAGCTATTTCCTCCGTTTGTGATATCTGTCCTGAGGAAACAGAGACATTGTTTACAACCATTTTCCTTTTTTAAAAAAAGCTTTTAATAGCCACCGAGGTCGATCGATCTGACCCACATAGTTATAGACTGTCATGTATTCGTGAAGATGTGACTCAAAATGTGTCAAAAGTGTTGCGCTCATCTCGAGAACAATCCAGAACTCGGATCCCTAGCCGACGTTCCATCAGCTGTTACCTTGGCTGAGACGTATCTTTGATAAAACATTTCATATCAATCCGTGCCGTAACTTTTTGAGAAATTCTTCTCACGGAAAAAAAAACGTTAAAAAAAAACGTCAAAGGCGACTTGCGGCGCGACTCTCAGTGAACAGCAGGGGGCGCTGGCGCCGCTGAGGCCCGGTTGTTTCTCCTGCCATCACATCTCAGATTGGCGGAAACAGGCTTTGACCTCGCCGCCTCTTTATTCGCCCACTCCCCCCCGACCACAAATAAAACTCCATCAGCGGGCGAGTTCCCGCTCCCGACCTCTGACCCCCCTGCCGAGCGCATCCTGCGCCCCTGTGTGGGTTTTTATATTTTATTTTATTCTCTCCCGCTCGTCTGCGGTAACCCGCCGCTCGACCCGTTCTTCTCCCGTCGTCCCGCTTGACTCACGGATTTGGCTCCTGGAGACGGTTTGCGAAGCGGCGGCCGGGGAAGAGGGGAGACCCGGAGGTGGTGCCAGTCTGAATTTGGAAAGCCTTTTGATTATGTGCGATCTAATCCTCGCTTGCAACATGCCTGGCGGCCAGGCGGGCGTGGGCGGTGGGTGGTTGCAGGGGAGGGGGGGCTGTTGTTGCTGTTGGATGTTGCTCTCACACACACACACACACACACACACACACACACACACACATCCCTCTGACACAGGTAGGCGATTCATCCGCCGGCTGGACGAGCTCCAGGCCGGAGCGGCGATTCACATCAATCCACGTTCACTTGTTCTTTATCTTCTTCTTCCTCATCTTCTTCTTCTTTGGAACACGGCTCCGTTTGGCACTAAACACCGCGGCTCGCTGCTTGAATGCATGTTGTGTGTGTGTGTGTGTGTGTGTGTGTGTGTGTGTGCGCGTGTGTGTACACGGTTTAATCCCCTGCTACCCAAAGACCTCTTATTTTTTTCTTTATTTTTTTGTAGAAGTGGATTTCAGTCGAGGACGAGAGCCGAGCCTTTTCTGTGTTGTTGTTGTGGTTTTGATTTTTAAAAACCGGAGCTTCTGATGTCGTCCGCCCACAACCGCTGAACGATCCGGTCCAATATTTTGTTTACAGCGCAGACGCCGACGACTTTTTTTGCTCCCTTCCAATTTTTCAATTACGTGTCCTCTGGCGAATAGCAATTACAATTCACTTGACGGCGTACGAGCATCTTCTTCGCCCCAGTGTGTGTGTGTGTGTGTGTGTGCCGCACTGCGGTGATGTGGATTAAAGAAAACATTTGTTATCTTTATTGTATGACTACAAATGTTGGTTCCTCCCGACGGGGGCGAAACTAAAAGGAGGCTTATCTGTAACTTCGACACCACGATCCATCTCTGACATGGACAGACGTGATGCATTAGGCCGAGGCTCGCCGCCGCCGACCACCCCCCCCCCCCCCCCCCCACACACACACACACACACACTCAAATAAGTGTCTGTTTCAATTATTTTACATTGGAAGTCCGATTTGTCTTACTGTCACATTGAATCGCGGCGGATGGTAATTTGATCCGAGTATATTGGACGGTCGGTGCGAGTGACAGGCCGACCACGCTGCTTCATCTCACCCTGGGAATCTTCTCCATCTGCACTCTAAAATAATATATATATATATATAGCATCCTTTATTCAAACCGTTTAGTCCGCCCCGTATCTTTTTACAACCCAAATGTCTGAATTCATTGTGTTAGAGTCATAATCACAAGAGTTGTGACAGATCGAGTGAGTTCTTTATTTCCAGTGTTGATCCCTGATGCTCGAAACATGAAGCAACATGACGTCACTTTGACAAACGGCAATGATGTTAATATTAGAAACGCTTCTGGGATCACATGAGCCTGCAACATTCATTCGTTTGCCTGTTTGTTTGTTATGTCTGTTTCTTTGTTTATTTATTTGTTTATTTATCTGGCTTTGTTTATTTGTTTGTAGTCAGTTTGTTAGTTACTAAGTTTGTTTGTCTGTTTATTTGTTTGTTAGGTAGTTAATTTGTTAGTTAGTTTATTTGTTTGTTAGTTAGTTTATTTGTTAGTTAGTTAATTTGTTTGTTAGTTAGTTAATTTGTTTGTTAGTTAGTTTATTTGTTTGTTAGTTAGTTTATTTGTTAGTTAGTTTATTTGTTAGTTAGTTAGTTAATTTGTTTGTTAGTTAGTTCATTTGTTTGTTAGTTAGTTCATTAGTTAGTTAGTTAATTTATTTGTTAGTTAGTTTATTTGTTAGTTAGTTAATTTGTTTGTTAGTTAGTTTATTTGTTAGTTAGTTAGTTTATTTGTCTGTTAGTTAGTTTATTTGTTAGTTAGTTAATTTGTTTGTTAGTTAGTTTATTTGTTAGTTAGTTAGTTAATTTGTTTGTTAGTTAGTTCATTAGTTAGTTAGTTAGTTTATTTGTTAGTTAGTTTATTTGTTTGTTAGTTAGTTTATTTGTTTGTTAGTTCATTTTTTGTTCAGTCATTTTTTTTTATCTCTTCCTTTTACATTTGTGAGATTTCTTTTGATATTTTCACAGATTAACTCCTAAACGATTAATGGATTCTGATGAAAAATATTCACACGTATTAAGTGACAGATTCTATAAGTGTGTGACATCATTGATGCAGCTTGGTTGAACACTGTAAAAAAACCCTCACACACATATATATATATATATATATTGTATGAGAACAGAACAATCCTACTCACCTGTCAATCAAACAATGTGATGCGTCTGTGAAATTATGTCGAGTTAAGATGAATTACATTCTCTCTTCTTCTTTGTTTTACAGTGCACTCTGTGACTGACAGGCTGAAGGGATTCAAATCTGAAGGGTGATTTAATTTTCCATGAGAAAAAGGAAAGAAAGAAAGAAATAGCCTCCTTGTCAGTCCTCTGGTCAAACGGCAGCAGGAGGATTCACACTCGCACGTTTCAGACCAGCGCGACGTTTCCAAAAAACCAGAAGAGCTGATTGGTCCGACGGCGTTGGCGTTGGCGTTGGCGTTGGCGTTGGCGTTGGCAGTCACCTGTTCGCAGGCCGAGTGCAGCGACTGTCAGTGGCTGAGAGAGAGGGAGAGGGAGCAGGAAGACACTTAAGATAATTGGCTCCCATCCCTCCCGCCGTCACCTGCGGTGAGGAATTAAAATAAGAAATGGCTGGAAATGATTCTTAGCTCTCGCAGCTCGGCGGCGAATCATAACTCAGCCGTCAGTCACCGACGGCGGAGAGCCGCTCTGATGAATCATCTCCTGTCACCTTCCCCTCTTCTCTTTCAAAAAAATCCCCATGCCATCTCCGCCATTAGTCTCCTGGCCCTTAAGAGGAGTGTGTGTGTGTGTGTGTGTGTGTGTGTGTGTGTGTGTGTGTGTGTGAACAAATGCCAGGATGATCCTTAACTGTAGCAGATGTCAGACGACGACTCAGACTCAGTGAACGCTGCCAACCTGGAGCAGAGCAGCGAACAGCCGGGGGGCAAACGACACAGACAGTGATGCTTCGTGGTGGTGGGGGGGGTAAGAGGAAGGTGGAGGTGGGGGTGGGAGGGGCTTCACTGATGGTTAGTATGCTCCCCGTGTGTCTGACGAGCGGCGGCGGGTTAGTCCGCTGCCGCGTGACAGAGGTCGGTGTGATGATTGGAGCGGAGGAGGAGGAGGAGGATGAAGAGCTGCCATGTGCAGTGTGTTACGAGCCTGATCTGGAGGAGAATCTGGAATATGGAACATCATTATATATATATATATATATATGTGTACTTGTTAAAAAAAACGCACAGATAGATTTTCCTTTTTTTATAATTCGAATTTTGACCAAAACTTTCAGGTAAAAGCAGCAGAAGAACGGAAGAAGAACCGAAGAAGAACAAAGAAGAAAGAAGAAGAACGGAAGAAGAACGAAGAAGAACAAAGAAGAACTGAAGAAGAACCGAAGAAGAACAAAGAAGAGCGGAAGAAGAACCGAAGAAGAACCGAAGAAGAGCAAAGAAAAACTGAAGAAGAACCGAAGAAGAACAAAGAAGAACCGAAGTCAACGTGTTTGGTCTCACCCGTGTTCCGGCCGCTGCGTCGCTTGGCCTCTGATGATGTCACGTGTCGTGTGACATCACACAGCTGCACCTCGCTGCAGGCGAGGCCGGGGGCGGACTCCGGTCGTCCTCCCCGTCGTCTCGTCCTCTCTACCATTCCCCCGAGCTCAGTGGAAAGACGTCACGAGGACAAGGAGAGGTGAAGAGGAGGACGAATCCTGCAGTTGCAGCAAGTCGGAGGAAACCCAGCGTGAAGTCTGGGCTCGATCGCGAGTTATTTCTCTCCGTGCGCTCACACCACTTCCTGTTTCTGACCTGTCAACATCAGAGCGTCCCGCAACATATCCATCGCTTTCTTTCGGGGTTTTTTTAATAATGCACAGTGTGAAATCGTCTCCGAGCGACGTGGTTGAAGATCCGCACGAAGAGGATTCCTCTGAGGAAAACTTAGAAACAGCATTTGATTGTAAAGTGGAGGAAACGAGAGGGAAACAAATATCTACTGTGACTTTTGTTCCCCGACAGGATGAAGCAGCAGTGTCAGATGAAGTGTCACGTCGTGTGTGATGATCACGTCTCTTCTCAATAAAGAAAATTAATAATTTGAAATGAGCATCATAACCACCAAGAAACTGTAACTGGATGTTAAAACATCTGCCCGTGAGATACATATTAGTCTCTTATTCCCTTTGTGCATTGCATTGTGGGAAACAAGTGTCCATGAAGTGTCCTCTCCATGAAAGAAAAAAAAAAAATCAAGCCCATGCGGTCAGAGCGCCGCCGACGCTGGAGTTGAGATTTTTCTTTTAAACGAGTGAAATGTGAGCGAAGTCTGGCGCTCGGTGCTCGTCGGATCAGAGCGTCGCGTCAATAAAGATTAATTGAACCGGATTGGGAGAAAGATAGAGGACGGAGCGCAGTGTGTGTGTGTGCGTCTCGTCCGGCCCCTCCTGACCTCCCGCCTTCGTTTAAGTGCTGAAAGAGGCAATCTGCCTGCGGCCCGCCGCCGCCCGCCGCTCCGTCTCCAGTAATCTGCCATTTCAGACCCATTTTTTTTTTACCTGATTGCTTCGTCGGAGACGAAGTGACACCGAGGTCGTCGCGCGCGCTCCCACCGGAATGTTGATGCAACACAAACACTGTACACACACAAACCCGCCGGATTCTGGAACCGGGAGGAAACAACATTTCTGACATTTTGTACGCTTGTAGCGGAGATGATCAAATGTCACGAGTGGAGGAGGAGCGTGGAGGGCGGGCTGGTGGGCGGGCGAACGAACGGACGGACGGACGGGCGGGCGGGCGGGCGGACGAACGGACGGATGGACGGGCGGGCGGGCGGGCGGGCGGACGAACGGACGGATGGACGGGCGGGCGGGCGGGCGGACGAACGGACGGACGGGCGGGCGGCTGGACGGGCACATTCCTGATCCGAACCTTCAGCCGGAGAGCGGCGGAGCTTTGAAAGACGGCGAACAGGAAACGGAAAAGGATTGAAATCATCAAAGTATCAAAGCGGCTTTAAATTTCTAAAGATAATGAGTTTGAATTCGTTCGTTCAGGTTCGTTCTCTTTTCAAAGCCACGCGTGAGACGTGTCCTGCACGTGACATGTCCGTGGCTTTCACGTCGTTTACCACAACTCTCACGTACAATATCTGCACATCACTAATAATCCGGGAGCTCAGTAAACAATCTGCGCTCGCCAAAATTTAAAATCTAAGATTTGAAAACAGGAGATCAGTCATTTTTGTTTTTTATAAGTTATTTACTTGTTTCTATCTTTGAATTTCATTCATATTCTTGAGTTGATCATGAATTTGCGAAATGATCTGTGCAAGTATGAAGTTTTCTTCCGTTTTATCTTTTATTTTTTTACAGTGTACGTGTTTTTTCCTGTCGCCTGTTTCACGTGTGAAAAGTTCATGAGCGTTTTTTATAAATTTGAGTCATTCTAAACTAGATCAGGAGCTCAATAAATCAGGATGTTCCTCGTCGTCAGAGTCGCAGCGTCGCAGCGTACGGATGATTTAACACCGGCCCATTGGTCCGACTGATCAACCGTCACACACTGCGCACGCTCGTGTCTTTAGATCTGGATTTTTCTAGTTTCAATCAGTCACAGAGATTCAAAAAGATTCCGATGCCGAGCGGCGGATCGGATCATTCTGCACAGAAATAAGAGGCGATGCAGAGTAATGGATCATTAAGAATTAATATAGTTGCTCTTTTTTATAAGTATATTTCCTCTGTAACAACATGCGTCACATCGGCGACGAAAGAAAGACAAATTCAACCAGCTCGTAGATTCACATCCGGGTTTTGTTCACAGACGAGCGCCGGGTAATTTCTCAACATGCGTCTACGAATCAAACCCTAATTTATTCACTTCCACCAGTCAAACAAAGGATAATTTAATAAATGCTGCTCTACGCTTCTAATTGAATGTACACACAGCTCTTAAACTGTTGGTTTACCTCTGTGACACACACACACTCATATAGTTTGCGCTCTGTCGGTTTTATTTAATAAGCACACTAACAATAAAAGACTATTTGTACAGCATCTTTCAGAATACAGTAAAAAAAAATCCTTCAAAATAAAAGATAACACAAACAATCAGATCACACTAGGTCAAATTAAACAGAACCAAATATTCTTAAAATGGTTGAAATGTTCAGGGAGATCAGAGCCAGGAAAAATACTTTTACTGTTAAATTTTTTGTTCCTAAGAGTCAGGGACCTCCTGGGTCCTCGGCCGATACTGTGGGACAGCGAGCGAGGCGACTCCGGCGATGACCTCCGGCGATGACCTCCGGCTACGATCGAAGATCTGAAATGTGTTTAAAGCCCCAGTGTGTAATTTTTGTAATTTTCTGGCGGCATCTGGTGGTAAAAGTTGCAAACCGCAACCAACTGAGCGACCGACAGGGGACACTTTATGGTGGCGCACCGCTGATTCCATTCCGGTTTCCGTCAGCTTCTGAAAATTCAACTTGAACGCGACGTGTTCTGGAACCGTTTAGTTCAACACCCGTATTCAACAGGACGTAGAAACATGGAGACTTTCTGTGAATAAGTTCTTCTAAATATGACACACTGCAGCTTTAAGGTCCATTCTAAAATGTATTTGAATCCTATGAAGAAAAGCATGAAGTAGCTGTTGTAGCGTTCACTCTGCGTTCGCTTGTTAAAACCAGCAGGTATCAAAAACTCTTGAAGGTTGGTAAAGTAACGTGCATCTACGTGCCGCTACCTCCTGAACTCCAAACCGAGGAAGTGTTCGGAGCACGTGTCGACGCGTCGCCCCTCCTCTCCCTCGCCCTGATTTCCCCCGTCGGCGAGGTGGCCGGGCCTCTTTGGAGTCTGGGGGTCGCCGCTCTGGCCTTTTCCTGCTCTGAACCCTCAGCGGGGGCGAAAGTGATGCCGGTCCCAAGTGGCTGTCAGCCTGCAGCCTCAGAGGGACCACGGAGTCGGGTCTGCGCCGGCTAATGAGGTCCCTGGGTAACACGCGGCCGGCAGGACGGCGAGCGGAAATACGAGTCCCGTCCGTGCCTGTGACATCGTGTAAGCTGCTCTTCAACGTGATGCAGCGGCCCCCGGCTCCGCTGGCCTGCGGCGCCGAGCGAGCGCCTCAGAAGCGATGAATAACACTGTGGGGTTTTTATTGTGCGGCTTACAACAAGCGGCGTAAGAAAGCAGGTTGATGAATGAGCTGTAGAGCGACGGAGCGCCGAGCTAGTTGTCTCGGTTTCCTTCTTCGTGCTAAGATAAGCAAACTAGCGCCATCGTCGCTGGTATGAATCTGACCCTCAGCTCCTGTTTTTAAAGAAAAAGCAAAAATCACACGACAAAATCTGGAGATTTGTGAAATGCTTCCGATCACAGTGGATTTGCGTCGGAAGGTGTGACAGAGGGAAGCGGCGTGGGAGGAGTCTTGATGGACACTGACCCAAGGATATGGACGGAGGATGGAGACTTAAAGCTACAGTGTGTAATATTTGGAAGAACGTATTCACATGAATTGCATATATTGTCCATAACTATGTGTTTCATATAAATCGCCATGTTTGCTGCGTCGTGTTGTGCCACGTTCCGGTTCCACTGCGACTCGGGAGGTCGGAAATAAATTCACCACCCCCACTTCCCGGCTCCGAGTTCCGAGCGGTGCCCAGGTGTAATCGAACGCAGCATTAAATACGGTTGTTGCAGAAAACGGTCCAGACTACGTCGCATTCACGTTGAATTTCAAGCGCTGCGGGGAACCGGAAATGGAATAAGAGGTGCGCCGCCATAAAGTGTCCCCTGTCGGATGCTCAGTTTTGCAAGTTTACTTCCAGATGCCGCCAGAAAAGTAAACAAATTGCACACTAAGGCTTTAGACCAAAAGAAAATGTCTTTATTTCTACTGATGGAAACTGTGAAAAGTGAATATGTTTGGCCAGTGGGGAGGACGCCGCTTCTGTTTTAATCAGTGCAGCGGTTTGTACCAGACGCGTAATGGACCAATGGTTTAAGAGTTTAACTGAGCATCTGAAAGAATCAAGGTTATTTCTGCCCTCGGGTGAATAAGTGCATTAATCATCTCAGGATGTGAGTTCTGTCAGTCCACATTGGTACAGACACTCAGGACCTTTTCATTTACAGCTGGATGTTGATAGATTCACTCATTCTCCTGATCTGTGATCAGGTATCAGACGTCGTAATCGACAACTAAATTAATCTCCAACTATTTTGATAATCGCTTAATCGGTTCAAGTAGTTTTTATGAAAGAAAAAGTCTTTATTCTCTGATTTCAGCTTCTTACAGGTGAATATTTTCTGGTTTCTCTGCTCCTCTGTGACAGAGAACTGAACATCTTTGGTGTTTGGATGAAACAAAACATCATCTTGAGGGTTTTGGGAAACACGGCCGACATTTTTCATAATTTTATGAATCAAACAACTAATCGATTAACCGAGAAAATAATCGACAGATGAATCGATTATGAAAATAATCGTTAGTTGCGGCCCTAGTTTTGACATGATTATCATCTGGCTAGTTATTGTATGAGCAGAACTCTAGTTGTATTTATGTAATACCACCACAGACCACAAGGGGTTTCACTGCTGGGGCCGACCTGTGGCTCTCAAAGACTTGCAGCCCCCTTCTCCCCTGCACATGTGCAGATCCTCTACTTACGTCCCGTTTCACTCTTCAGTTCTTAATCTTTAGTTAAAAACTTTTAATTTACCTCACGGACGTGAATCTTTGCCCCCGAGAGAGTGAAACCTCCCCAGGAGATGTAAAGGTTTGAGGTTTGTTCAAACAAAAACAGCAACGCAAATCGGAACATCGGAAGGTTGAGAGATTGACGCGTGACACCCCCCCCCCCCCCCCCCCCCCCCCCCACCCCGCCCGGGGGACAAAGTGCAGCAGATCCACTCGTCTCTCGACGTTGACCTTTTCCTGAGACGAAAAAAAAACACTCCCACAGGAGCTTGACAACAACCCAACAAATGGCCGCCTGCGACGCTCACAACTCCCCAGGCCGTTCCTACCTTCCATCTCCGCGGAGGAGGAGGGATCAACACGGAAAAGAAAAACTACAAAGGTCAGCGCCTCACCTCTGCTGCCGCCGCCTGCAGGTGAAGAAGTGTGTCGGAGATTATGTGACCACCACTGTGTTATTAATTCCCATGAAAATCGCCGGCTGGCAGGGAGGCGGCCCGCAGACAATTACAGGTCATCCCGGCTCGCTGCCACGCCGCCGCCGCTGTCTGTGGAAATTGCAAGCTGTTGCTTAAGAGCCCGGGAGAGTGACTTTAATTAAAGGCTGCAGTGACCGACTGCTGCTGGCAAATCAGCAGACGGCCTGCTCTCTACCTGCCGCCTCCCCTCCTCTCCACGTCTAATCCCGTTCACTCTATTTTAGGCTTTTTTCCCCGAGAACGTGGTGGCAGCTGCCGAAGCCGCTCGGACACTTTAAGTTTGTTCGACGCTTCGGTCCAGAGGAAGTTTTTTATTTCACAGAGAGTCAGGAAACGTACTGCCTAAGGATTTACTGAGGACATTCCTGCTCCCCGGAGGATGAACCATCAACCACTTGAGAGTTTCAACACTTGGTGTCCAGGACGAAGTATCTCTAACGCCAACTGCCCAGATTTTTATGAAATGTAGTGTTTATGTTCAGGAAGATTTGGTGCGTCACAAATACAGAAAACCAATCGCTGGTCGAATATGCAAATGTGAGGCAAAGAAACTGGAAACTTCCATCGAGCAGAGGCAGTGCATCATGAGAGGACGACAGCTGTGTCAGCAGACAGTGAGTGTTAGTGTTAGCATTAGCAGTTAGCATCCACAAGAGGACGGCAGATGTGGCAGCAGACAGTTAGCATTAGCATTAACAGTTAGCATCCACGAGAGGACGGCAGGTGTGGCAGCAGACAGTTAGCATTAGCATTAACAGTTAGCATCCACGAGAGGACGACAGGTGTGTCAGCAGACAGTGAGTGTTAGTGTTAGCATTAGCAGTTAGCATCCACAAGAGGATGGCAGGTGTGGCAGCAGACAGTTAGCATTAGTATTAAGAGTTAGCATCCACGAGAGGACGGCAGGTGTGTCAGGAGACAGTTAGCGTTATCATTAGCGGTTGGTGATGTTGCCTCTAACCATCTTGTTGATCTCAATCTTCCACCGCTCAACCTAGCTTGACAGCCGTGGTGGGCGGGGCCTCTGACCTTTGCATATTATGAATATTCATAGTCTCAGAATTCCTCAGTCAGGGAGAGAGAGTGGATGGTTTCCAGACACATTTTTAAAAAAATTTGGGGAAACAATGTTAAACTAAATATTAGGCACAGCAGATTGTTTGTATATTCTTTAAAATGTGACTGGAGGGGTTCTTTAAGATTTTGGTGAGGATCTGGACAAAGGGGCATATCCAGGAATTTCTTTTACATTCATAAACAGGTTGGTTCCCAGGAGGAAATTCATGGATCCTGATGAAAAAAAACACTTGGCATATTTAGACGAGCGGTATCTTTGAGTGTGAGCAATTTGGATTGTATTGAGGGACGTGTGTCGGACCCTGGTGGAAGTATACGCGCTTCAATAAATAGTATTCATTCATTTTATCTCTGCTTTAATGAGCAGTAGTAATTGTTCTTCTTCTGATCTGTTTCTCTTTTCTCTCTGCAGTGATTATTATTTGACTTTTTTTTCCTCCTGCAGCCTCTGTCATATCGTCCCCCGCCTCCATCCTTCCCTCCATGCGTCCGTGCGTGTGTGTGTGTGTGTGTGTGTTGGATTGATTGCACCTCGGGTTACATATTCCGTCCACATTTCTGATCTCTGTCGCTCGCCGCTCCTCCACATTCGTCTCCCGAGTGCCGGCCGACCGTGGGGCTATTACTGTCTCATTAAAGGGAGGCTGGGGAGACGCCGGCCTGATAAATCAATCAAAGTTCCCCCTTCGCCGAGCCGCGGGGGGACGGGGGGACGGATCGAGATGGATTTCGTGCCCAGCGAGAGAACGTCCCAGGGTGCACCTCTTCCAAATGGTGTCACAGGACGTACGTATGTGCTGAGGCAGCAACAATCGCCCAGCTTCTATTTTCATACATTTAAGTGAGGACTACACCGGCGGCGGCCTGAGTTTCCCGTGATGTCGTTATCACACACACACACACACACACACACACACACACACACACACACACCGTACGAGCCTCGGGGTCAAAGGTTCCTGGATATTAGAAAGAAGCTACTGTGCCTAATGGCTTCCGGGCAAAGAGAATATGAGATATTTCTAGATCCTCATTCGTCTGAAGCGTTTGTAGCTCTTCCTCTCGAGTGTAAAATAAACCCGAGTTCAGGATTGGAAGTGTTAAGAATTACAGGAAGCGACGTCTCGCGAGCCTGACT
This sequence comes from Scophthalmus maximus, assembly GCF_022379125.1. NCBI lineage: Eukaryota > Metazoa > Chordata > Actinopteri > Pleuronectiformes > Scophthalmidae > Scophthalmus > Scophthalmus maximus. Next base: position 25,735,780 of record NC_061523.1, on the reverse strand, counting down.
GACAGCTGTCGCTGCTCTCGGCCGTCCGTCAGCGTTCCCAGCGACATGCTGCCAAACTGCCGCCGCGAGCCGTCACTCCCAAACCCTGATCACTCACTCAGGCTCGGCGCCCGTCCCACCGATTTTCATTTCCTTTTCTTCCACGTGGAGAATACGACAGTGTGATGCTTTAATTCAAATGTGTCAAACGCACGAACCAGCTTCAACACCAAAGTCCAAAATATTAAAACTAGACGACGACCAAAGGATGCACTGATCGTTTTTTTTCTTAGTTATTAAAACCTTAACATAAATCCACATCCACATGTTATGAGTTCTTCTGAATATTACACACTGTAGATTTATATCCGATAATTAAAACTCTTACTTCACCTCGTCACTTGTCCGCCGCTCCTTGTATTTTCCCTTTGTGCCTGTTACCTGCCTCTCTGTTTCCGTACCTGTCCGTCAACCTGCCTGCTTTTTTTTGTCTCTAAATTGGAAAGATGTTATTTTTTGTCATTCATTTTTTATTAACAAGGTCTGTTCAACTCTATGTGTGTGTGTGTGTGTATGTTCCAGGTGTTGCTCATGTTGTTGGGACAAAACAAAGACGGACGACATGACACCCCCTAAAGAGTGAAGTCGAATCATCATGATCGCCCCCTGGTGGCTGGCTGGTCATAAGCAGATGGGACATGGACCAAATAAAAATAAAAAAAAGCATTTTTCATTAGTTATTTGATGATATATAAAAACACAGAATCACGATTGGTCTAGTGCCTGTATCGGCGGTACCCAGTGGTGTGTGTGTGTGTGTGTGTGTGTGTGTGTGTGTGTGTCGTGCTCGGTGGCTGATCCGGCGCCAGAAGTGGCTCAGCTAGCTGGAGAGGCCTTAATTAGGCAGCATGGTTCCTACTGTTCACACACACACACACACACACACACACGCACACACGCACGCACACACACACACACACACACACGCACACACTCCACTCCCCTGTTAATGACCTCTGACAGCAGGGATGAGGCTGCTGGTAGGAACTAACTGCTTTTGGATCACTACAGCTGTGACATTAATAGTGTATGTACATGTTTGTGTGTGTGTGTGTTATATTTACAGCGAACGGTTAAAACAAAGGAACATCCGTTCAAAGAGACGTTGCATTTTCCATCCAATTATTCCGTGAGGGAGCGGAGAGACGCCGCCGCTGCCGTTTTCTTCCTTCGCCGTTTTCTGCGGGACGCGTTCCTACAGAGCCGTTAAGCTCGGAGCTTCGCCTGTTTGTCTCCGCTCCTTCCCCGAACCCCCAATTTGTCTTCTCCTCTGTTCTCTCACTGTACGACTGTTAAAATATGCTGATGAAAGGAGGCCGAGCGTTTGCATGGAAACAACAGCCGACCAGTGTGTTCGTACCCGGAGGGAGGCGGGCGCGGCGTCTTGTTAGCCCCGCTTTTTTTCTGCCTGACGTGACACTTCTTCTTTTTTTCCCCGCCGGATCAAACGTCTCATCTCCGAACACAGGCCACAAACAAAAAGTGCTTACCCATAATCCATCTGTGCAGGTGTGGGGGAGAGATGCGGGCGAGCTCAGACGTGAACGCCGGAGCTTGTCGTTAATCCTGCGGACAAGCTCTGCCTCTAATTAACAAGCTCGACTCGAGCAACACAATGTGAAAGGAATTGTTCTGCTTCTGCATGCACACACACACGCACACACACACGCACACACACACGCACACACACACGCACACGCACACACACACGTGCACACACACATGCACACACACACACACGCACACGCGCACACACACACACATGCGCACACACAAACACGCACACACACATGCACACTCACACTCACACATGCACATGCACTCACACACACACACACACACACACACAAGCACACACACGCACGCGCACACACACACACACAAACGCACACACACACACACAAACGCACATGCACACACACACATGCACACACACACACACACACATTCTGCAGCTTTTGTGAGTTCACCCATCAAAGAAAAGGAGCTTTAAAGGAACATTCCGCAGTTTTTTCTACAAATAATGCATTTAAGTTTTCCAAATCCAACTTTAATGTTTAAAATATTTCAATTGATGTGATGACATGACCAAAAAGAACGTGGCCATGATAGTGTGACTGTGATGGGAAGTGATGATGACAGATCGGAGCGTGACTGGTTGTACAGTAGTTTTCGAATTTCGGTTTTTACATTAGATTCATTTCGCTGCCGCTTTTGTCCAAGGCGACAATTGTTGCGGCAGGCGGCACTAGGGGCCTCGTCTGAAGGCCCACAACACTGGGATGGACCTGGAGTCCAATACCGACCTTCTGTATATACAGATACATTTTCAAATATGGCGGAAAAGGGGAAAGACGGGTTAGCGATGATTTGTTCTTGAAACCAATGACTATAGAATCACGGCTCGTGGATCGGTCGTCCGCCGTCTTTAGACATCCCAACAAACCAAATGTGGGGCAAATCATATTTTTGTGTGGGACAATGTGGGACACACTAACAAAGATGATAGTCTAATGTTGCGCCTTTGAAACCTCATACATTCATCCAGACTTTTGTATTATCAAAATCCCCTGAGCCACATGCAGAAGTAGAACCATGTTTATCAAACAGAAGGCATCATTCACTTTGAGCCTTTTAATCCTCCAGATCAAATCACTGAATTTCAATAGAAATTAGACACCAAAAAATGTAGATACAATTAAAATGTATTAATACAAATCAAAATCGACCAGGAGGTAACAAAATAAATTAAATTCAAACAAGGGCCGCTGCTTTAATACGACTACGGGACATTCTTTGGCAATATCCGCGTCTGGGAACATGACCGATGTCACGTGACCGATGTCGCTCACCACCCCAGTCTGCTGACCTGTCTGATTGGCAGCGCGGCACAGTGTGGTACACGCTACGCATTTCAGCTGCTGTTACCTTATCTGACACTCATCTCTGGGTTTCAAAAGGAATGCATCCATAGATTGGGGCATCTCTTTTTTGAGCGACACCCTTGTGCGCTTCACATCATACTCTCCTCCGTGACTAACGAGAAGACTCGTAGAGAGAGTCCCCTTCCACTGGCTTAACCCAGTTGGAATGACTTCTTTTCTTGGCCGCACTTTCCACCTGATTTCCCCGACGTCTGCATGCTTTACGACTTGTGGACGCCGACCTGCGCAGGTCAAGTGGGCACGTCACGTGTGCGCGATTTGACTGACATCAATACGCGAACCCCTGGGTGACAGCTGTCCCTGCTTACTCAGGCAGCCATTGGGCAAAAGACGAATTTTAGACAAGCGTCTGTGAGAAGCGCCTGCCAATCAAACTGCGGGACATGGTCTCAGTCTGTGGGACCTGGGAAAAGGGATAAAAATGCTGTGCAGTCCCGCGGGTCACCTGGTCACCCTAGTTCGTGCCCGCTGCGTTTTCGGAAGGCGACCGTCGTCGATTACATCCAGTTTCAGACGCGTCGTTATTTCAAGCTGCGATATACTTCGTTGTGTTTAATGAGGGAACGAGCGGCGAAACCCGGGGCCTTGTAGTATTCCAGCATGGGGAAACTGAAATAATGGGTACGGGGAGGGGGGAGGGGGGAGGGGGGAGAGGTTAATGGGGCCCAGCAGGTAAACTTTGCCTCAGGGTCCCCACAGGTTAATCGGCTCATGTCAGTATCAATGCAAAGTAAAAGTGATTTGTTACAAAAAAATGAGCTAAAATAACTGGTACAGTAATTTAAAATGTACCTACGCTGACTTTTGTGTGTGTGTGTGTGTGTGTGTGTGTGTTCATGTCGTCGCAGCCTGTCACCGGCGTTGAGCCGCTCAGCACGTTCAGAACGAGCTACATCGGCACAGCCACGCGGCGTCCGCCAGCTCGGGGGGCTGCCCCCCGTGTGTCGCCCGGCCTTTCTCCGTTGTGCCGATGCGGATGAAACCCGCCGTGACGCCACGCGGGAGAGGACAGGGTGGCGACAAGACGAGATGCCGGAGTCTTCTAAATCCGGCGGCAGCGAGTGGGAGACTGCACAGCGCCAAAGAGGGGGGGGGGGCACCAAACACGGCGAGGAAACGCTCACCTGATTGTCACGTCGACGTTCCGCAGGAGGGCGGAGGAGGCGACAAGCCGCTCTGGCGTGTTAACACCCGGGCGGAATACCGCCAGAGCTCCACTCGTAATGGCCTCGCCAAAACTTTTCATTTTATAATTGGCAGGCGGCCGCGGCTGAGATTGATAAATGAGTGTCAGCCTTCAGCGGTTCCCAGAGCCAGAGATGCCAGAGATGGGAGAAAGTGTGTGTGTGTGTGTGTGTGGGGGGGGGAATCAAAATAATTAAAATAAATAAGGTGCCAAGCGATGGCAGCGCTCCCTCCAACATGGCAGATGAGCGCTGCCATCGAGGTGGGGGGGGGGGGCGGCTCGAGTGTCAGTCTCTTCACCTCCTCTCCAGGACCTCTCGCTGCTAAACCGTTATTAGTGAAAAGAATCTGCCAGCTAGTCATTCGCACAGTCTGTGTGTGTGTGTGTGTGTGTGTGTGTGTGTGTGTGTGTGTTTGTGTGTGTGTTAGCAGAGGCCCGATTATCTGATTGAAACAATGCAGCAGTAATCAGTGAGAGTTAACACCTCAGGAGCAGCTCATTTACAGCCCCCCCCCCTCCCCCCCCCCCCCCCCCCCCCCCCCCCCCCCCCCACACACACACACACACTCCTGTCGGCCTTTTTTCGTTTCTTTCTCTTTCCCCCCGTGTTTGTGTGTTGTTACACAAAAGACGTGCGATGCGATCAGCGAAATCAAAGCGGCTGCAGATGCACGCGAGCAGCAGCAGCTGCCTGTGTGAAGAAAACGCTGCCGGGGGAAGATGCAGCGGCAGCATCATCAGCCTCCTCGCCGTCGTCCCTCTTCACACCTGGGGTAACATCTTGTACAGTAATCATCCGGGTTATTTATATGCACACGCGAAAACACTTGTCCAGAATCTCCCTACCTCTGGTTTGCATGTGTCGACGATAGGCGGGACGAGCGATGGATCTTTGAGCCGCGTTCACTGTGTGTGACGATGGCCGAACCATGACAGATCCCAAAGGTGAAGCCAAATCCTCACGATCGCCCCCTGGTGTCTGGTTGCCGTATGGGTCATAAGCCCCGCCCCCTCCATGTTAGCAGGTAGGACATGGGCCAAACAACTAAACGCTGCTGCAGCTTTGGATGTTCCACTTATTTTTTTTTTTAAAAGACGCCGCCCTAAACGGGAAAAAAATAAATTCTGAACAGGATGTTTGACTGGATAATGAAGAAAAACAAAAATTGCCAAATCCCGCGTCCTTTCCTCTTGTCGTGAATGCCATCGAACGGCCCTGCGGTCGCTAAGCTAACTAGTAGCCTGACCGTGACACCTCGACTGCTAGTAAATAACAGGGTTCTCCCCATTTTAGGCTAACCTTCCCACTGCTCACGGACTTTGTGCTAAGCTAAGCTAGGCTAAACCTCCCGTCTCCAGTGTGCCACAGAGATAAAAACCGATATCCATCTGTGGATGAATGCGACGTCTGCCAGTTAGCTCGTTGGGGGCGATAGGACACGTCGAGATGCTACAGCATCCGTCACCTCATCTGACTCTTATATTCTATAATGGGAATTATTATTATTATTATTATGTTTTTTATTCCTCTTCTATTCTCATTGTGTCGGTTGTGTCCTGAAATACACTTCATCTTATTTAAAAATCTACCAAAGGTTTTTTTTAACCCCCCCCCCCCCCCCCCACACACACACACACTGCCGGTGTATCCTCTTATTCACATTTTCTCTCCCCTCCGCTCTGTTTGGCTCTCTGTATTTTTTCCCTTCCCTCTCATTTTCCTTCCTTCGCCGTGCTGTTATCTCACAGAGCGGCGGCGCGGCGTGCGATGCTACGTGAGATGGCGGCGGAGCAGACAGGTGAAAGCCACTTTGTCATCGCCCGAAAAACCACCTGCGAGCTCCCCACATGCTCATTAGCACCTTTTTTTTTTGTTGCTCTTCCTAACGCTCGCTCCGCTGCTTTCCTGTCGCTATCAAACCCCCTGCCCCCGCCGGCGCCGAGCTTTTGTTCTGAAATGTCAAATTTGCCGTCGGGCGGGTTGACGAGCGCTGACGCTGATTACAGAGCGAGGGGCCTTGGACAAACAGCTCGGGACGGGCAGAGCGGGAAAAAGAATAAGTCCCTTCAACCCTCTCCGCCTGTCACTCACGGGTGTTATTATGGATCCACAGGTTGCCAGGTCTGAAATGAACCCCCGCATTTCATAATCGGATCCGAAGGCATCAAGCTGAAGTTTACGCCGTCGTTTCCAGCCACAGCACAACTGGATCCGGGCCAGTTCGCCTGCAGGGGGACGTTTGAATAATGTCGCAGTGGCCGTCGCCGCCATGGTGTTTGAATGTTTCCGTCATTGTACGGGATTAAACAAAAGTGCCACTGTTTAATGTGGAAATCTGAGACACGTCAATTAAACACACACACACACACACACACACACACACACACACACCTCCCCGTCCAAAGCCATCTCCCCAGCCCACGACCTTAATGATTCAGAAAAAACGTTCGAACAATAAATATACATCTCACTGATGTTTTGCTTTGACTCCGGTCAAGGTGGGTTATCAGATTTTATTAATTTTTTCATCTAAATGAAATATTTAAAGAAAAGAAGGTGAGAGAAACTTGGAGGAAAAACTGTATCGAGTCTTCAAAATATTCCTAAATGATTATTTATAGATACGAAATGGATGAATAACCAACATATACGACTACCATAGTACACATTCTGATTATGAAGAAGTTATAAGTTATTGCTCTGTCCAACACTTGAGATTTGTTTTGGATATTCATGATCAGAGAGTCGCAGCCCAGTGATTGTATCCACTGCTATGAAAATATCCTTTGTAGATATATTCTTTTTTGAATTTTTCATGCATTTAGCCATAACTCATCATTCTTTTGTTGCAGCCTCTTTGCAAATAAGACCGAGCACAATGAGCGACGGGCAGAAACATACACGATGGCCCAGAAACAAGATACGGTTTCTCAAGGATGTTCTGAAAAGACATTGTATTTTTTTCTCTCTCTCGCTCTCCTTCTTTCCGTCACAAAGCCCGACAGGGAAAATGAAGCTGGTGCGTTTTTTTCTAGTTCTCAGTCCTTCAACTTTTCCTTTCATTTATTCTTCCTGGAATAAAAGGGGAGCAGAAACCGGAGGCCACGCAGGAGCCATCGCGTCGTGTCTCTGCAAAAAAAGAGCATTCAGCAGGGAGCGCGGAGTTGCCGTCTATTTTATTTCCTTAGATATGAGCCTGAATAAGGTCAGAGAATAACCTTTGAAGTGGTGCAGTGTAAACCACACACGGGCTGACGGAGAGACGGAGAGAGAGAGAGTGCGCTCTGTGACATTTCGTCTATCCTCTCTAATTTGAAGGCGATCCACTTTAAAGATATCGGAGGTGGAAGGACTCTCGTGTGCTCCAGTGTTTTAGGAGAGTTTATCATCCGTTGACCTTCTCAGCCACAAAAGACACAAACTAACGGAAAGAAAAGAGGCAGAGGAGGGAGGAAGAAAAAGAAAAAAAGGGTTGATTCTCTCTGGCTTTCTCTTGTGTTTGTCGATGGAGATGTCGCTCGGTGTTACACGGCAGCTCGTGATCAAAAGACGGCAAGTGAATCCGCCTGTATCCTGTACACACCAGTGTGTCAGCTTTCATCTGGCTTCAATTATCTTTCCACCGTTGGGTTGTTGTGTTCTGCAAAGTAAAGGGAGCGGCTGCGGGGTAGTGAAGTAGACGGCTGTAACGGCAAAACATTGAGACTTTGATTAAATTAAGTGTGAGGTACAATAAAAGGACAACCCCGTCTGCTCATTCCTAGTTTGAGATATTTATTCTGGGACGCCAGTGTGGCAGCTTTGCACGATTCGCAAATTTGAAGGTTCTGGGTTCGAGTCCCGGTTCAAACCAACCAGCGCCTTTCTGTGTGGAGTTTGCATGTTCTCCCCGTGTGTGCGTGGGTTCTCTCCGGGTTCTTCATCTTCCTCCCACAGTCCAGAGACATGCAGAATGGGGTCAGGTTCATTGGAGACTCTAAATTGACCGTAGGTGTGAATGAGAGAGTGAATGGTTGTTTGTCTCTGTATGTGGCCCTGTGATAGGCTGGAGACCTGTCCAGGGTGAACCCCGCCTCTCGCCCAATGTCGGCTGGGATTGGCTCCAGCCC